>NC_133374.1:4933906-4975346 GCF_049309525.1 Garra rufa
ACACAGTATGCATCACCAATAGTCTCGATCTGTGGATAAAAGACGGTCTTTTAGAGCTCTTACCATATCCAGAATGTCATATTAACACCTTATTTTTAATATCTGATGATAATCATCATATCATCTTGTTTCATGCAAAAATATATATATTCCTTTCTTTTGATTTTGGGTGAAATGCATCCCAGATGTGCCTTTATGAGATTCACCCTGTCATGCTCCCACACACCCTGTTGTCTCACACACACACACACACACATGTTGGGTTTACATGTTTTATGGGGACATTCCATAGGCGTAATGGTTTTTATACTGTACAAACCGTACTTTCTATGGCCCTACACCTACCCTACACCTAAACCTAGCCCTCACAGGAGATTGTGCATACTTTTACTTCCTCAAAAAAAACTCATTGTGCATGATTTATAAGCCTGTTTCCTCATGGGGACCTGAGAAATGTCCCCACAAGGTCAAAATCTACTGGTATTCCTATCCTTGTGGGGACATTTGGTCCCCACAACGTGATGAATACCAGGTACACACACACACACACACACACACACACACCACACACACACACACACACACACACACACACACACTCTTGACGCTCACCGGCGGCTGCTGTCAGAATATAAACGCTCTCTGATGAATAACACTTAACACAGAGCAGGTGAGGGACACATGAATATGAATCTGTCTCTCTCTGGAGACACACTGATGCCAGCACAAGAATCACAACAACAGAAAACTGCATTTACATACAGCCTTCAGAAACAAACAAACTGTCTGTGCGAGTTTGTGTGTGTGTGTGTGTGTGTGTGTGTGTGTGTGTGTGTGTGTATCAGAGCTGGCATCAGCACTTCACACACACACACACACACACACACACACACACACACACACACACACACACACACACACACACACACACAACACACACACACACACACACACACACTTTTATTTGTGGTAATGGAAGGCCGCTGTTTATAATGCCAATTTATTGACTTACACTCACTAAGTGCCTTTTCATTGAACACATATTGCTCCACACTGTGTGTGTGTGTGTGTGTGTGTGTGTGTGTGTGTGTGTGTGTGTTTAAAGATCAGCTTGTAAAGTTAAAAGCTTTTAAATGCTGATGGCCACTCAGATCAGTACTTTAATACAGTGCAGTATAATTTAAACCAGTCAAGCAAGAACATGTCACAGTCATATTTCACCCAAACAAAATCAAAGGAGTAAACTGTATTACAGTAAAAAACAGAAAAAAAGACTAAGGAGTTACTAGGTGTTTATATACAGTTGCTAGGCACTAGAGTGGTTTTTAAGTGGTTTCTATGTAGTTGCTAAGGTGTTTAGAGTAGTTTTTAGGAAATTGGTTTCTATGTGAATAATCAAGTGTTCAGGGTGATTTGTAGGAGGTTGCTATTCAGTTGCTAGGGTGTTACTAGGTGTTTTTTATGTAATTACCTATAAAGTTAGTTTCTATGTGATTGCTAGGGTGTTGCTATGCAGTTGCAAGGTGGTTTCTATGTTTCTAGGAGTTGCTTTCAATGCAATTGCTAGGGTGTTCAGGGTGATTTTCTAAGAGTTTGCTATACAGTCACTAGGGTGTTGCTATGTAGATACTAGGTGGTTTCTATGCAGTTGCTAAGCATTCAGGGTGGTTTCTATGAAGTTGGTTTCTATGTGATTGCTAATGTGAGTGCAGGGTGGTTTCTAGGAGGCTGCTATTCAGTTACTAGGTGGCTTCTATGATTTGCTAAGGTGTTCAGAAAAGTTTCTATGCAATTGATAGAATGTTCAGGGTGGGTTATAGGAGGTTGCTATTCAGTTGCTATGTGGTTGCTAAGGTGTTCAAGATGGTTTCTATGAAGTTTGTTTCTAAGTGTTTGATCAAGTGTTCAGGGTGGTTTCTAAAAGGCTGCTATTCAGTTGCTAGGGTGTTGCTAAGCAGTTGCTAAGACGTTACTATGTGATTTCTATGTGATTAAGTTGTTCAAGGTGGTTTTTAGGAAGCTGTTTTTTTGTGATTGCTAGGGTGTTTAGGGTGGTTTCTAGGAGGTTGCTCTTCAGTTGCAAGGGTGTTGCTATGCAGTTGCTAAAATGTTTTCTGTTAAGTTGGTTCCTATGTGATTGCTAGGTTGTTCAGTGTAGTTTCCAAGAAGTTGCTATTCAGTTACTAGGTGGTTGCTAAAGTGTTACTACGTGCTTTCCATGAAGTTGGCTTCTATGTGATTTCTAGGTTGTTCAGGGTGTAACTAGGGCCTTGCTATGTGCAAAGGTGGTTTCTATAAGGTTGCTAAGCTAAGTTGCTAAAGTGTTGATAGGTTGTTTCTATGTAGTTGCTAAAATGTTCAAGGTGGTTTTTGGGAGGTTGCTATTCAGTTGTTTGGGTGTTGCTATACAGTCACTAAGGTGTTACTAGGTGGTTTGTCTGTAGTTGCTAAGGCGTTCAAGGTGCGTTCTGGAAAGTTTGTTTCTATGTGTTTGCTAGGGTGTTCAGTGTGGTTTCTAGGGTATTGTTATGCATTTGCTAGGGTGTTGCTATGTGTTTTCTACGTGTTTGCTAGAGTGTTCAGGGTGGTTTATAAGAGGTTGCTATTCAGTTTTTTGGGTGTTGCTATGTAGTTGCTATGACGTTACTAGGTGGTTTCTAGAAAGTTGGTTGGTCAGGGTGGCTAAGCAGTTGCTAGGGCGTTGCTAAGGCGTTACTAGGTGGTTTCTGTGCAATTACTTAAGTGTCAAAAATGGTTTATATGAAGTTAGTTTCTATGTGATTGCCAGGGTATTCAGGGTGGTTTCTAAAAATTAGCTATTCTGTTGCTAGGGTGTTGCTATGCTTCTAGTTTCTAAGGTGTTACTTGGTGGTTTCTATGCAATTCCTAAGGTGCTCAAGATGGTTTCTAAGAAGTTGTTTCCATGTGACTGCTAGGGAGTTTAGAGTAGTTGGTGAATGGTTGCTAGGGTGTTGCTATGATGTTGCTACAATGTTACAGGCTGGTTGCTATGGTGATTTTGGTTAGAGTGATGGATTTAGTGTGGCAGCTTTACCTTATAGACATCCAGTATGCCACACTGGTAGTCGAAGCGTGTGTAGAGCTCGTTCAGCATGCTGATGACCTGCATTGGTGTACACTGCGCGCAGACGGCCGTAAAGCCCACAATGTCAGAGAACAGCATGGTGACATCATCAAACTTCTTAGCCTGAACAGGAAGGCCCTGCCACAGTCTCTGAGCCACATCGCCAGGGAAAATGGAGTACAGCAGGTCGACTGTTCTCCGCTTTTCCTCCTCTAAAGCCTGGTGGGTTTTCTCCAGGGTGGCTTTGAGTTTATCCATGCGCTTCTTTAGTCCGTCCTGAGCTTTGGCCTGTTCTCCAACCTATCGAAATGATTGGATAAGAATTATAGCAGGAAACGTCAAGTCCAGTGTTATTTTAGTATTTATTTATATACAATTAGAGTACTTATTAATATTTTAATTCAATTTATTTACCATATTTTCAGTTTTCAGTTAAATTATAGATTAAGTTTTAGTAATTTTGTCATGCTCTTTTGTAATTTTTTAATTTGTAATTTTTTTTTAAAGTTTTTTTTAGCTTTAATTAATTTTTTTGTCATGCAAATACAATTTTTTGAAGTAAAATAAAATTATATTTAAAAACAAACTAATAAAAAACAATGGAACAGTTTCTTAAAAATATATATATTTCTAATCAGCTTTAATTTATTTTTATTGCACTTTTAGTTTTATTAATTCTGTTAGGTAAATAAAAATATACCAAAGCTAAATATAAATACAATAAAACAAAGTAATTAAATGCTGAAATGCTGAGCTTCATTTTTATTTCAGTTTATTTTCTAGTAATTTTGTTATGTAAATAAAAACATGTTAAAGCTATATAAATATGAAAAACACAGTAAATCACTCAAATTAAAATATAATATACATTCAAGCTTTAATTTGGTTGTTCAGTTTTCACTTAATTAATTTTCTTATGCAAATAAAAATATATTACAGTTAAATATAAATGTAAAAACTAAACATTAAAACATTTTTTTATATATTTCTACTAAACTTTAATTTACTTATTAATTTTTATTTTTAGTAATTTTAGTACGTCAATGTCAACTTAATTTATTTCAGTTATTTGCGAAAGCAATTTTTTAAGTTAAAGGGCTTTTTAATATTTAATTTTATTTGATCTTTATTACAATTATTGAAATAATTGAAAACTAAGTGTAATTTTAGTTTTACGCTGTAAAAAATCTTTTTATGCTTTGTAACAAAATTCTACACAAAAATATCCAATATTCTACTTCAAAATTTCACATTTAATTCAGTGAGTTGCCTACCATTTCTTTGTAATGACTGTGAAATTTACTAATGAAATACTAAGTGAAAATTGTCTCTACAACATTTTGTTGTTGTTGCTTACAATAACAACATTGATGCCCAAAACCAAAAATATCCTCATAAAGCGGTAAGTGACTAGAGGTGGCTTTTACCACAGTTAAGTGCTGTGATGAAATATCATCAATCAATATTTCTTAATAGTAATAATCACAATCCTTCCATAATGTAACACTTCATTGTTGTTTCATTGACACACCCACCAGAATGACATCACGTGTGGCATCATGAATAGGGATGTCTGACAAATGTAAGCCCCGCCCCATGAGCTCCTCCAGCCTATCAACACGCGGCGAACCCAGGAACATGATGGAGTTGGATTCCGGGAGGTGAAGCATCTGACCCTTAAGCTCCATCAACTGAAACACACACACACAGATGAAATTAAAGAGCTGAAATGGAAAAGCAAATATGCATGTCATATTACAAATTCGATTTATTGGAAGGGAATTAATATTAATGCAATAAGCCCGACGTGTTTGTGTTGCCATGAAGACACTCGCATGAATATGTTTACATGGTTGTCAAGAAAAACAACAAAGCATATCGGATTTTAGTGCTGTATATTTCAATCTCACACACACACAGACTAGATCTCATCACGTCACATCGCTCGAGGAGAGAGAGAGAGAGAGAGAGAGAGAGAGAGAGAGGCTGTTCTTTTATTAGGATTTGGTTGCTATGGTGGGATTCTTGAGCAAGTATTCAATGTTCTCTCAATGTTTTATGAGAATATATCTAGAATATGCAATGAAGCTGCATTTGTTAGGAAAATGCATTAGATTTCTGAATGTAATTCCTGCAATGTCTGACCTTCAGAAATGAAGGATTTCTTAAAATCATGTTATTTTAAGTGATATACCTTTTTCATATTCTGGACTAGAAAAAATGCACAACGCATTGCAGCCATAAGAACGTCCTAGCAAAGGCAAACTTATCCTTGTGTTTTAAAATGTTTCAGTTAGCTACTACATATTTTTCTATATTTTTTATTTTTATTAGTGTTTATTATTATTAGTATTATTTTAATATATATATATTTAATCATTTTATTATATATATTATATTTATTTATTTTTTGGGGTAACATATTTAATCTAAATCGTATTTTATTTAAGTTTTTGCAATTTTCTTATTCAAAAAAAAAAAAAAAGCCTAACAAAAAATGAAAAGGTGTGTGTTTTTATATGTTGTCCACAGAGTTTTTATTTATTTATTTTTTGTGGGGGGGGGGGGGGGGGGGGGCAATTTTGGCAATTACAAAAAAAAAGCATAACAAAAAATGCAAAAAGTGTGTGTTTTTCTCATTTATTGGCCTGTTTATTTTGTCTACACAAAAGCAAACATTTTATTTCAGATATTATTATTGCATCATTTCTCATTTTCATTTAGTTTAACTTGATGTACTAAAATGAATAAAACTGAAAAAATTATAAAAGTATAATATAATTAATATAAACTATAAAAACTATATAGAAATATATTTAGAAAACTAACTTTTTTCATTTTAATTTTAGTTAGTTTTAAAAATTTAGTTGTTCATATGACAGCTTTATTATATTTAAAATATTCATATTTAGCTTTAATTTATAGTTATGAAAAAAAAGAAATACTTTAAAGTTATAAAAGTAATAAAATCAAATATATATATATATGTATATATGTATATGTGAACCTGGACCACAAAACCAGTCATAAGGTTAAATTTTACTAAACTGAGATGTATAAATCATATGAAAACTCAATAAATAAGCTTTCTATTGATGTATGGTTTGTTAGGATAGGTCAATATTTGTTCGAGATACATCTATTTGAAAATCAGGAATCTGAGGATGCAAAAAAATCAAAATACTGAGAAAATCACCTATAAAATTGTCCAAATTAGGTTCTTAATGCATATTACTAATCAAAAATTACATTTTGATATATTTACAGTAGGAATTTTACAAAAAAATCTTCATGGAACATGATCTTTACTGAATTTCCTAATGATTTTTGGCATAAAAGAAAAATCAAAAATTTTGACCCATACAATGTATTTTTGGCTATTGCTACAAATATACCCCAGCGACTTAAGACTGGTTTTGTGGTCCAGGGTCACATATATATAGTTTTTTTTTATACATGTACTTAAACATATTTCACAGGACACTGCAAAGCTTATACTCATCACAGCCTGTGGCCCATTACGTAACAGAGATATCAAATTCACACACCGTCTGTCTGTTCACACACTCTGATGTAGAAAAAAGAGAATTTTCAGTGTCAATAGAAAGTTAATTAGGAAGAAGTGTGTTTATGTTTACAAAAACGCATGTCTGTGTGTGTGTGTGTGTGTGTGTGTGTGTGTGTGTGTGTGTGTGTGTGTACCTGGTATTCATCACGTTGTGGGGACCAAATGTCCCCACAAGGATAGGAATACCAATAGATTTTGACCTTGTGGGGACATTTCTCAGGTCCCCATGAGGAAACAGGCTTATAAATCATGCACAATGAGTTTTTTTGAGGAAGTAAAAGTGTGCACAATCTCCTGTGAGGGCTAGGTTTAGGTATAGGGTAGGTGTAGGGCCATAGAAAGTACGGTTTGTACAGTATAAAAACCATTACGCCTATGGAATGTCCCCATAAAACATGTAAACCCAACATGTGTGTGTGTGTGTGTGTGTGTGTGTGTGTGTGTGTGTGTGTGTGTGTGTGTGTGTGTGATTCCTCGCCTTGGTCCCGGCTGTATAGATGTATTATGCAGAGATGGGAAGTTCTGATTAAATAATGCAGTGTGCTGCAAGATTGGGCCGTATATGTATGTGTGTGTGTGTGTGTGTGTGTGTGTGTGTGTGTGTGTGTGTGTGTGTGTGTGTGATTGTACACTTCTGCACTCAGTCTCATCAATCTGAAACTTCCCTGTTTCTATGGCGATAACAGGACTGTGAACCCGACCCTATGCACAATCATCCAGCAGATGCACATACTTGTATACCATACAGATTTGCTTTCATGTTTCAAGTGTTCATGTCTACACTCACACAAACATCTCTTAGAAGTCTCCATGGTAACCTTGTAAATGAGTCAATTTCCAATTGTCTTTACAGTGACACACCTCTAAAAGCCTGATTTGTGTGTTTAAGTATGTCGGACAGACATATAAATGAACAGGTTAAAGGGATAGTTCACCCAAAAATGAAAATTTGATGTGTATCTGCTTACCCCCAGGGCATCCAAGATGTAGGTGACTTTGTTTCTTCAGTAGAACAGGAACAATGATTTTTAGCTCAAACTGTTGCAGTGTGTCAGTCATATAATGGCAGTGGATGGGCACCAAACCTTTGAAAGTAAAAAAAAAAAAACATGCACAGACAAATCCAAATTAAACCCTGCTGCTTGAGACGATACACTGATGTCCAAAGACACAAAACAATCATTTTTTGCAAGAAACTGAACAGTATTTATATCATTATTTACCTTTAATACACAGCAATGTCAGCGCAAGTAATTACCATTTTGAATAGCTGCTATACCCACAATCTCTGTGCACTGTGTAAACAATGAGTGTCATATGCACACGACAGATCGCTTCTAGTGTTTGCGTATTGTACGCCAGAGCGTGCACACATGTAATAAGCCAGATGCTGAGCATCTGCTCAGGACAGAGGGACATTGCTGTATATCAAAGGTAAAAAAACGATATAAATACTGTTCAGTTTCTCAAAAACAGATCATTTCGTGTCTTAGGACATCAGTGTATCGTCACGAGCCCCAGGGTGTAATTTGGATTTGTCTGTGCATGTTTTTTTTTTTATTACTTTTAAAGGTTTGGTGCCCATCCACTGCCATTAAATCACTAACAGACTGCAACGGTTTGAGTTAAAAATCTTTGTTTGTGTATTGTGTTCTACTGAAGAAACAAAGTCGCCTACATCTTGGATGCCCTGGGGGTAAGCAGATAAACATCAAATTTTCATTTTTGGGTGAACTATCCCTTTAATATTGTTATTGTAAACTGAAACTATGATGTTAATTGAGATAAAGCTGAAATAAATCAAAATATTATACAAAAAATAGCAAACACTAATAACACAAAAAATTTTAAAAACTAAAAAAGCACTTAACTAAATTACTAAAACTTAAATAAATTCAAATGAAAACTGAATATATGCAAATAACACTTTATATATTATATATTATATACACTCACATATTATACTAACCATAACCCACACTCAGAGTAAATACTAAACACTTTACCAACTATAACCCACACTCAGAGTAGAGGTCGACCGATATATCGGGCCGATATTTGTCATTTTTAATATATCGGCATCGGCCTATATCCATGTTTAGTAGTGCCAATTTAAAGTCAGGCACGTCCGCGGGCAGCCCCGTGTTATTGGTGTGGTGGAACATGCCACTGTCACATGTGAAGAACCCCAAGCCAAAACTTTTGGAAGATTCAACAACAGTCCTGGGAGATAAAGATAAGGCTTAAAGTCTGATATTTCAAAGTCCCATAGCTATGCCCTCCAAAGGCAAAGTGCAGTAAGTACGCCAACACTGAAACTGAGAAAAGTGCCTTTAAAGTTTTTACACCAGCTAGTCAAACATGTTGACTCTCTCGTTTCTATGAAACGGGACAAAATTGAACCAGGAGACTTTGCCACAAGACAAAACAGTTGTGACAACGTACATTTTAAGCCTTAACTCAATTTTTACCAAATGTGTAGTTACTGCGCTTTGCCTTTGGAGGGCAGCATATATTTACTATATATTACTAGTAAACTACGAAGTGTTGCTTCACTTAGTGAAAAAAAAATGAATAGCATAGAACAGCTGGTTAAAGGGTGCATTTGCTACCGAAAACTACTGCGTGCGACTATGAAAAATATTTAGGAGCACCATGTGCGACTGACCCGAAGAGCATGTTTGTGTTTGTGCTCAGGGGAGCTTCAAAGCTTTCTACGTGTTTTTGCAACGTTGAGAAATGTATCACAAACATATCTCACGAATCCTTTCATAAACAAAGTGTAGAGAGAGTGTAAATAAGAGACTTTTGCAATGCAGAGAGCTTCGCTGATTATGATGGCACTTTGTGATATCGCGAACTAAGATGAGTGACAGCTTTAAATAATTTTTAAGTGTGTTTGTAAATGAGACATTGATTTGATACAGCAGTTTAATAAACATGAAGTTATTATTAAGTGACTTACATTGTCTGATTATAACACTTTTGCCTGATTTTGCTTTATTTTGTCATCAAAAGTAAGATTTTGCTCTATTTTGTTGTCAAAAGTATTCTGAAACAAGTTACAACTGAGCCGCTCCGCTTCTTCATTTAAACACAACGGTGGTTCATTTATGAATGAACGTGCGTTTTTAAACAAATCTAGTGAAATGATTCAATTTCCCATTCATAAAGACAGTCACTTGCTTTATTCCTGAATGAATCAACTGTTCGAATGAATCAAATGAATGATATGATTCAGTAATTAAATCAGTGTCTTGCCACCACCTGCTGGCAGATCTTTTCAGTTATTTAAATCATTTAATATTTCTGTATTCAAAATGTTATATTTAAAACATTAATCTCAGCTCTAAAACTTTTATGTAAATGATTGACAGCTTTTTTTTATATTACCTGTTTTATATATTTAATACTTTGTTGGTTTATTGGTTTGTTTGGTTAACTTTGGATAAATATTTTATTTTAAAAGCATGCAGTGCACAAAATTAAGATTCGAGAGATGGTTCAAGTTAAGTTTAGAAATGTTGTGCATCCACTTATTATTAGTGTGACATTTTAGCATGCAAACAAAGTGGAAAACACCAAGATATCGGCCGTAAAACCAGCCAAAAATATCAGCCATTGACTGACCCTGACCTTTAAACATCGGCATCGGTTATAGAAAAACACATATCAGTCGATCTCCAACTCAGATTAAATACTAACTGCTGTACTAACCATAACTCACACTTAGTAAACTAACCACTGTCCTGATTCATAACTCGCTGTATAACCTCTTAACTGCTGGAAGAGCACAAATCAAATGCGCTGACTTTAGTAAATAAGGCACTATCCACGTAACTCTGATTTACATAGAAATGAGGAGTTTAAATATGTATGTCACAGATTAAACGGAAATGCGGGTGGTTTGTGAATAAGGTGGAGATTTTCATGCTGAAATAACACATGCACAAGTAGCACGACTGTTTAATGATTTTGCCCCTCAGAGTAACAAACCCCTTACAGCACAAACACTGAGGTCTGAGTGAAGCAGCTGCTGATCTCTCCCCTCCTGCGACGAGAGAGTTTCAGCACAGCAGAATCCTGCAGGAACCGTCCTGGCTCGAGTTCAAGCTTCACTGCGGTGGAACCGTTTATAGAACGATACAATAAATATATAAACAGCCCTGAGATACAGACATATGGTCCCTCTGGCTTCACAGAAACACAGACTTCCATTACATAACAGATAAGGATCAATCACTCTATGTATCATCATCATCATCAACCGAATCTCAAGATGTCAATGCAAGCAAAATATGTCTGTCTATTTCTCTACAGCAGTCAATATCTGTGAGGAATTTTTATTTGTTGAAACTCACTAAGTTTCTCATGCCAGAGTACAGCTGTTCATCATTCAGGATTGAACTGAGAATGGCTCAATCTCCAGTTCAGTTCATGAGCTTGAATTGAATTTGTATTGAGGTACAAAAGAGGATACAGAACTGCAGTTTGATTTTAAGGAAGTAGATTAAAATTAAATAAAATTTTCTCCTTTACAACACAAGCAAAGTCTGTGAAAAACAGTGAATGCTGGCTTAAAAAGTCTTGCTTTAAAAAGCTGAGAACAATACAGTGAAAAAAATTGGATGGACAGATGGATGGAATGATATGGAACAAACGATGAATGGATGGATGGATAGACGATAGAACAAACAATGGATGTATGGATAGAACGATAGAATGACAGAACGAACAACTGATGGATGGATGGATGGATGATAGAACAAACAATGGATGTATGGATGGGAATGATAGAATGACAGAACGAACGACTGATGTATGGAACTATAGAACAAACGATGGATGATGGAATGGTAGAACAACAGAATGAATGACTGATGGATAGAATGATAGAACAAGCAATGGAAGGATGGATGGAATGATAGAACAACAGAACAAACAATGTATTGATAAATGGATGGAACGATAGAACAAGTGATGGAAGGATGGATAGATGGATGAATGGATAGAATGACAAAAAGAATGATAGATGGATGGATGGATGTATGGATGGATGGAACAATAGGATGACAGAGCAAACAATGGATGGATGGAAGAATGGAATGATAGAACGACAGAACGAATAATAGATGGATTGAATGGATGGATTGAACAAACAATGGATGGATGGAATGATAGAATGACAGAAAGAATGATGGATGGATGAATGGAACGACAGAATGACAGAACGAATGGATGATGAATGTATGGAACCATAGAACAAACGATGGATGGCTGGAAGGATGGAACAATGGAACAACAGAATGAACGATTGATGGATGGAATGATAGAAAAAGCAATGGAAGATTGGATGGAATGATGGAATGATAGAATGACAGAACGATGGATGATGGATGGAAGGATGGATGGAATGATAGAACAACAGAACAAACAATGGATGGATAAATGGATGGAACGATAGAACAAGCGATGAAAGGATGGATAGATGGATGGATGGATAGAATGATAGAACAACAGAATGAAAAATGGATGGATGAAGGATAGAATGACAGAAAGAATGATAGATGGATGATGGATGGATGGATGGATGGATGGAACAATAGAACGACAGATAGAATGATGTATGGATGGATGGAACAATAGGATGACAGAGCAAACAATGGATGGATGGAAGGATGGACTGATAGAATGACAGAAAGAATGATGGATGAATGCAACGACAGGATGACAGAGAGAATGATGGATGGATGGAAGATTTGCATGATAGAACGACAGAACGAATAATGGATGGATAGATGGATGATGGACTGATAGAACAAACAATGGATGGATGGAATGATAGAATGACAGAAAGAATGATGGATGGATGGATGAATGGACGGAACGACAGAATGAATGATGGATGGATGGAATGATAGAACGAAAGATGGATGGTTGGATGGATGGAATGACAGAAAGACAGAACGAATGGATAGAATGATAGAACAATAGAACGAACGATGGATGATGTATGGACTAATAGAACAAGTAATGGAAGGATGGATGGATGCATGGATGGATGGATGGAAGGCTGGAATGATAAAATGACAGAACAAATGATGAATGGATTTATGGATGGATGGAACAATAGAACCATTGATAGATGGAAGGATGGAATGACAGAAAGACAACAAACGATGGATGGATAAATGGATGGATGGATGGAACAACAGAACGAACGATGGATGGATGGAATAATAGAATGTCAGAACGAATGATGGATGGATGGATGATGGAATGTGTAACAACAGAATGATTGATGGATGGAACAATAGAACAAACAATGGATGGAAGGATGGATGAAACAGTAGAACAAATGATGGATGGATGGAATGATAGAATGACAGAACAAACAATGGATGGATGATAGAGCAACAAAACAAATGATGGATGACAGATGGAGTGATAGAATGACAGAACAAACGATGCATGGATGGATTGAACGACAGAATGAATGAATTATGGATGGATGGATGGATGGATAGATAGAATGAATGGATGGATGGAATGACAGAACAAACGAATAAATGTAATGAGAAAATGACAGAACAAATAACAAATGAATGGAATGAGAAAATGACAGAATGAAAGACGGATGGATGGATGGAATGACAGAACAAATGATGGATACAATGATAGAATGATAGAACAATAGAATGAGTGATGGATAGATGGAACGATAGAACAAGCGATGGAAAGATGGATGGATGGAATGACAGAACAAACGATGGATACAATGATAGAATGATAGAACAATAGAATGAGTGATGGATGGATGGAATGATAGAACAAGCGATGGAAAGATGGATGGATGGATGGATGGATGGAATGACAGAACAAATGATGGATGCAATGATAGAATGATAGAACAATAGAATGATTGATGGATGGATGGAACGATAGAACAAGCGATGGAAAGATGGATGGATGGATGGATGGAATGACAGAACAAACGATGGATACAATGATAGAATGATAGAACAATAGAATGAGTGATGGATAGATGGAACGATAGAACAAGCGATGGAAAGATGGATGGATGGATGGAATGACAGAACAAACGATGGATACAATGATAGAATGATAGAACAATAGAATGAGTGATGGATGGATGGAACGATAGAACAAGCGATGGAAAGATGGATGGATGGATGGATGGATGGAATGACAGAACAAACGATGGATACAATGATAGAATGATAGAACAATAGAATGAGTGATGGATGGATGGAACGATAGAACAAGCGATGGAAAGATGGATGGATGGATGGATGGATGGATGGAATGACAGAACAAATGATGGATGCAATGATAGAATGATAGAACAATAGAATGAGTGATGGATGGATGGAACGATAGAACAAGCGATGGAAAGATGGATGGATGGATGGATGGATGGAATGACAGAACAAACGATGGATACAATGATAGAATGATAGAACAATAGAATGAGTGATGGATGGATGGAACGATAGAACAAGCGATGGAAAGATGGATGGATGGATGGATGGATGGAATGACAGAACAAATGATGGATGCAATGATAGAATGATAGAACAATAGAATGAGTGATGGATGGATGGAACGATAGAACAAGCGATGGAAAGATGGATGGATGGATGGATGGATGGATGGAATGACAGAACAAATGATGGATGCAATGATAGAATGATAGAACAATAGAATGAGTGATGGATGGATGGAACGATAGAACAAGCAATGGAAAGATGGATGGATGGATGGATGGATGGAATGACAGAACAAATGATGGATGCAATGATAGAATGATAGAACAATAGAATGATTGATGGATGGATGGAATGACAGAACAAATGATGGATGCAATGATAGAATGATAGAACAATAGAATGATTGATGGATGGATGGAACGATAGAACAAGCGATGGAAAGATGGATGGATGGATGGAACGATAGAACAAGCAATGGAAAGATGGATGGATGGATGGATGGATGGAATGACAGAACAAATGATGGATGCAATGATAGAATGATAGAACAATAGAATGATTGATGGATGGATGGAATGACAGAACAAACGATGGATACAATGATAGAATGATAGAATGATAGAACAATAGAATGAGTGATGGATGGATGCAACGATAGAACAAGCGATGGAAAGATGGATGGATGGATGGATGGATGGATGGACTGACAGAACAAACGATGGATGCAATGATAGAATGATAGAACAATAGAATGATTGATGGATGGATGAACGATAGAACAAGCGATGCATGGATGAATGGACAGATGGAACAATAGAACAAATGATGATAGATGGAATGATAGAACAACAGAATGAACAATGGATTGACAGATGAAATGATAGAAAGACAAAGATAAATGGATGGAATGATAGAATGACAGAACGAAAGATAGATGGAACAATTTATACAATATATAAGTATAGATGGATGGATGGATGGATAGATAGAACAACAAAATGAGGAAAGAATGAATGGTAATAGCTGGATGGATGGATGGATGATGAATGAATGGATTCATGAAAAACAGATGGAAGCACACTTCATTACTTTGAATCTTCACAATGAACATCCTCTTGTTCTGGCTGTGAAATCTTGAGTGATCCACCAATGAAGACAGTGACACTGATGTATAGTCTGATGGAGTCAGCAAACTGATTTATTACTGAATCAAACAATTAGAGTACTAATCTCAACCAGACGCCACAGGTGCAGAGATCAGACGCACTGATGCCATTGACACCTGACTTTCATGTTATCATCTGTTCTTCTGTTTAATTATTTATCTTCTCCGTTAGCAAAGCCACCTTGATTCACAGCTTTTAAATGTAGCTGCATTTTACATGACAAGACAACAAACGCTAAAACACGTTTACACACATCAGATCTGATGACAGCATCCTTCAAAGAACAACAGATTAAAGAGAACAAGGGCGGGGAAGAGGGGAGCTTTAAAAAGACATTTGCACTCCAGAGTGTGACGAGGTGCTAATCAGAGCGAGAGCGTTACAATTCATACAATTCATACTTCTGAGTACGCACTAAACACTAGTATTGAGACTTTCTACAATAACATTCAATAGCATTTTGATAGCATTGACCTCGTTGTCACATTCAGTTTGCATCTGCACAGAGGTTATCATTAACTCAAATTAAATATGTAATATTTAAAATAAATAAATAAACACAATCTAAAATAAATAAGTTGTTTTTTTAAATGTTAAAAATATTTTCATTAATATTTAATTTCTAAAATAAAGGTGAAATAAAATAATATAATATATATATATACTAGATGAAAAACGTTGAAACGGCAACTGAAGTATTAAAAAATGGAAATAAATAAAAACTAAAACTGAAATAAAATAAAGTTGAGATATACAGTAGACATGCTTGAAATTAATTAATAAATTTAACCTAAATGGTAATATAAAAAAACAAAAAAAAAAAACAATAATAATAATAATAATAATAATAAATGATGTAAGCATGCAAGAAATTAGCAAAAAAATTAAATAAAATGCAAAATGAAAATATAAAAATTCAAACTATTAATACAATAGAAATTATAATAGTATATAAATAACAGTATTATACAAGTATATATTATATATAATTATAATTATAGTTGACAAATTAAAAATTGTTTTTATTTTAAATAAAATAACATGAAATAAAATATAATTTAAAAAAATGGAGAAAATTCCATATTTTAATTAATATTTAACTGTTTAATTATATTAATATTTAAATTGTAAATATTGTTGTAACTAAAATAAAGGTGAAATAAAATAATATAATATATAAATATTAGATGAAAATCTTTGAAATGGCAACTGAAGTAAGTTTACACAGAAGTATTAAAATAAAGAAAATGGAAATAAATACATTAACAGTAATTATATATTATTTATAATTATAATTATAGTTGACAAATTATTTATTTTATTTATTTTAAATAAAATAACATTAAATAACATATAATAAAAATGATTGGATTTTATTTAGTTTTTCTTGAACTGGGGAATAATAGAAAAGAAAAAAAATACAAACTATGTAGAGAAATTACAAAAATGCACAACAAACCTACTCTATTTTTTTTAAAAATAAAAACAGAAAATATAAAATAATCAGTAAATAATAATATTAAAATAACAGTAATTTTATATTATATATAATTGACAAATTAAAAATTGTTCTTATTTTAATTAAAATAACATGAAATAAAATAATAAAAAAATATTGTATTTCATTTAGTTTAACTTGATGTACTAGGGAAAAAATAGAAATAAATTCAAACTATGTAGAGAAATTACAAAAATGCACAACAAACCTACTCAATTTTTTTTTTAATAAAAACAGAAAATATAAAATAAAAATGATTTTTTTTATTTATTACTATTATAGTACAATAATAATAATAATGAAAAAACACAAATATGTATAGTACATAAATAATATTAAAATAACATTATATATTATATATAATTATAATTAATGTTCTTATTTTAAATAAAATAACATAAATTAAAATATAATTAAAAATATTGTCTTTCATTTAGTTTAACTTAATGTAGTGGGAAAAAATAGAAATAAAAAAATAATACAAACCATGTAGAGAAATTAAAAATATATATATACAAAACTGCACAACAAAACTATTAAAAGTTTTATTTTTATTTAAAAAAAACATTTATTTAAATAAAAACTGAAAATATTATTTTCATTTAGTTCAACTTGATGTACTGGGGAAAAAAATTGAAATAAAAAATATTACAAACTATGTAGAGAAAAAAATAAGAAGAAAAAAATGAAAATATAAAAAATAACGAATTACATTTTTTATTTATTAATATTATAGTAAAATAATAATAATACTAAAAAAACTGAGAAATGCAATTTTGTGTGATAAAACAAAACTAGAGCACTCCCATGATAATGAATGCAGCTGTCCACACACTTGATTATAATCTATTTTTGTTGCGCTGCATCACGCTCTTTTATTGCTGACACAGCGTTATGCTGTTTATTCATATTTGTTCGCATTTATCATCCTCAGTCCAGTAAGCAGCTTCAGGACACACACACAGCTTGAAGAAAAGTGCTTTGTTCCTAAGTTTCTGCAACACAATCACTACTGTACCCCAGAGCGAGGCACTGATGTCTCCAGCGGGACGGCCTGTTCCTGCCATCAGCTCCCTGCAACTTACTCTGGGTAAAAATAAAAGCTGCTAAATGACGTGGAACCGAGACCAAACTCAAATTTATCACTGCTTTTGTGAGTTTCAGTTCTAATGTGACAGAACCAAAATAATGCTAAATGACAATAATACAATGTCATATAATCATGCATAGTTAAGATTAAACATTAAAAAGGAACCCAGAAAGCCATTGTGTACTGTATTTTCGACTCCTATAGAGAAAATGCATCTCAATTCTTGTGTTTAGAAGTTGAATCTGAGCAAAACTATCTATTTTGTTAGTTGAAATATGTTGAATATTCTATTTAGTTTATGGAATTATTAAAACATTTGAAAGTTTTAAGGAGGATTTCAATAACGCTTAAATCCAGGTTCTAAGTTATTTTTCCTAAAGTACTAAAATAACTAAAACTGAAATAAAAATCTATATAAAATATGTATTAAAAATGGTCTGCATTTTTGTTGCACCATACCAGGGAAATCATAAATACCCAAAATACAGCAAAATTTAAGATCATAAAATGTATTTCTTCTTATTTTAAATAAATTAATGGAAAAAAAGATATAACCACTTTCATTTTTATTTAGTTAGTTAACTTGATTTACTGAAACAAAAATTTTATTAAATTAAAATAAAAAATAATACAAAATATATAGAGAAATAAAAAAGGCAAAAATGCACAACAGAACTACTAAAACTTGAATATACCTGAAATTAAAAAAAAAAAACTTTTTTTTTTTTAAATTAACAACTAAAAACAATTCAAAAATATTAAAAAAATTGTAATAAATAAATAGAAATTTAATATTAATAAGTAGTAAATAATTAAACAACAAAACTATAACTATAATAGTATTTTAGTATAATAGATTTTTTAAACATTAAGTTAAATTACAACTTCTGATTTCCTTATTATTTCTAATTTTGATATGCGTTTCAATAAAAATTCAATAAAAAATATTACAAAAAATGCACATCAAAACTACTAAATATTTAATAAACCTAAAATTAAAAATAAAAAAATTAAATATTAATAATAAAAATAAAATTACAATTGAAAAAATAAAACCTTATCCAGAATATTAATAAAAACAACGAATAGGTTATAAATAAAAAAACACTAAAACATGAACTAAATTTTAAATGAAAACAGAAAATACACAAATAAAAACTAATTCGAAATATTAATAAAAAACTGTAATAGTATCTCAGTGGTACTAAAAGTACTAAAATAACTAAAACTGAAATAAAAATCTATATAAAATATGTATTAAAAATGGTCTGCATTTTTGTTGCACCATACCAGGGAAATCATAAATACCCAAAATACAGCAAAATTTAAGATCATAAAATGTATTTCTTCTTATTTTAAATAAATTAATGGAAAAAAGATATAACCACTTTCATTTTTATTTAGTTAGTTAACTTGATTTACTGAAACAAAAATTTAATTAAATTAAAATAAAAAATAATACAAAATATATAGAGAAATAAAAAAGGCAAAAATGCACAACAGAACTACTAAAACTTGAATATACCTGAAATAAAAAAAAAAAAACTTTTCTTAATAAATAAATAGAAATTTAATAGTAATAAGTAGTAAATAATTAAACAACAAAACTATAACTATAATAGTATTTTAGTATAATAGATTTTTTAAACATTAAGTTAAATTACAACTTCTGATTTCCTTATTTCTAATTTTGATATGCGTTAGTAATTATAATTATAGTTATAAAAAATTCAATAAAAAAATATTACAAAAATGCACTTCAAAACTACTAAATATTTAATAAACCTAAAAAAAAATTAAATATTAATAATAAAAATAAAATTACAATTGAAAAAATAAAACCTTATCCAGAATATTAATAAAAACAATGAATAGGTAATAAATAAATAAAAAACACTAAGACATGAACTAAATTTTAAATGAAAACAGAAAATACAAAAATAAAAACTAATTCGAAATATTAATAAAAAACTGTAATAGTATCTCAGTGGTACTAAAATAACGCTGCGTCAGTTTAGTCAAAGTCCCTTTAAGGCAAGTCATGTCACTCGGCGGCCATCTTTGAAACGCTACTCAGGCAGGCAAGTGCAGCTCCTATCTCTCTGAATGGGGAAACATCAAATTCTCCAAAACTGTTCACCAAGCTTACGATTAAATTTCATATTTTAAATCTCCAAAGAAATCCAACAAGAACTGCCTCAGAAATATGGTTCCTTGAGCTCCAATAGCGTTAAAAAAACGCTTATTTTTCCGGCTAGATGAGCCAGTGCGCATGCGCAGTACTGAGCGAACGTCTTAGAGCGCCGGCTGTTTCTATAGCAACCGGGACTTCTAACGGCAGCTGCAGTGATGCGCTGACTTTACTAATCAACTATTGGCTCTTTCACTAAGAAGGCGGGGCTTCGCAGCCATAATGAACGTTGCATTTTTCCCCATTCAAAACTATACGAGTGACAAGTCTTGGGTATTCTATAGTCTTTGGTTTACTATATTATAGGGTTTTATCATTTATTTAATATTTTTATTATTACATTAAAATGTTTTTGATCCAATAATACTTAAATCTCGGATCTGGAGCAAAACCAGTCTTGGTTCCCAAGTTTCCAAATATAAGCCTGCATCCAAAGTACAGCAAAAGCAGCAATATTATGAATTATTTTTGCTATTTAAAATAACTGTTTCCTATTTGAATATATTTTAAAGTGTAATTTAATTCCTGTGATCAAAGCTGAATTTTCAGCATCATTACTCCAGTCTTCAGTGTCACATGATCCTTCACAAATAATTCTTATACGCTGATTTTATTGTTATCATTATCAATATTTAAAACAGCAGAGTACATTTTTTTCAGTATTCTCTGATGAATAGAAAGATCAGCATTTATCGGAAACAAAAAGCTTTTGTAACACTATAAAACACTACACTTGAAAAGTATTGGAAATTAATCTTTTTATTTAGCAAGGATGCTTTACGATAATGATAAAGACATTTATTATGTTACAAAGGATTTCTATATCAGATAAATGCTGTTGTTCTGAACTTTCTATTCACCAAAGAAAGTTTTTGAGCAGCAAATCAGAATATCAGAATGATTTCTGAAGGATCATGTGACTGGAGTAATGATGCTGAAAATTCAGCTTTGATCACGGAAATAAATTACATTAAAAAATATATTCAAATAGACAACAGTTATTTTAAATAGTAAAAATATTTTTACATTTTTTACTGTTTTTGCTGTACTTTGGATAAAATAAATGCAGGCTTGGTGAGCAGAAGAGACCTCTTAAAAAAACATTAAAAATTTTGCTGTCTAAAAAATTTTCACTGATTGTGTATATTTAAAGCTGTACTTTCCATTTAGTGAAGCATCCTGATATCTCACGACTCACTTCTCATGGGATGTGTGTGTGTGTGTGTATGTGTGTGTGTGTGTGTGTGTGTGTGTGTGTGTGTGTACCTGGTATTCATCACGTTGTAGGAATACCTCAAGGATAGGAATACCAGTAAATTTTGACCTTGTGGGGACATTTCTCAGGTCCCCATGAGGAAACAGGCTTATAAATCATGAGTTTTTTTGAGGAAGTAAAAGTGTGCACAATCTCCTGTGAGGGCTAGGTTTAGGGTAGGGTTAGGGCGATAGAAAATACGGTTTGTACAGTATAAAAACCATTACGCCTATGGAATGTCCCCATAAAACATGTAAACCAGTGTGTGTGTGTGTGTGTGTGTGTGTGTGTGTTTGGTCAATCTCCTCTCCAGGGTGAACGACATCAGAACATAAGCTGCATCTCTGTCCAAATCATTTCATAATAATCTGCGCAGACTTCGGAAATAATCCTGCGGGTTTGGCATCAGCTTTCAGCCATGGCAAACTCCATAATTAGGACACGTTCCTACTGTCTAACGCTGCCTTCGAGTCATGTCAGAACCATCCTATTAATGAGACGAGCGGACACCAACACCACCAAGATGTTGTAATTATTAGTGGGAGACCTGGGAATTTCTTCAAGCCAATTAAAGGATTATGATGGTGAGTGATTTACATATGGATTATTGTAAATGCTGATTAGTGTTACTGCATTTGGACTCAAATTGAGAGTTCACCTTTTTAAACTGGCTTGAGAAAGCTAACTTACTGAAATGCATTTAAACTTACAGTAACTATTATTCTATTAGAAATTTATTTAGTGCTTAGTCTTTAACTCTACAAACTCAGCCCAGATCTTCAGACTGATCGTGAAGAAATGGTGTTTTTTGAGGAAAACATTTCAGGTTTTTTCTCCATATAATGGACTTCTATGGTGCCCCCAAGTTTGAACTTCCAAAATGCAGCTTCAAAGGGCTCTAAACGATCCCAACCAAGGAAGCGAAACAATTTGTTATTTTTTAAAAACATTTACAACTTATATACTTTTTAATCTCAAACGCTCATCTTGCCCAGCTAGACAAGATGAGCATTTGAGATTAAAATGTATATAAATTGTAATATTTCAGAAAATAACCTATTGTTTTGCTAGATAAGACCCTTCTTTCCTCGGCTTTGATCATTTAGAGCCCTTTGAAGCTGCATTTTGGAAGTTCAAACTCGGGGGCACCATAGAAGTCCATTATATGGAGAGAAATCCAGAAATGTTTTACTTGTAAAACATAATTTCCTTACAACTGAAGAAAGAAAGACATGAACATCTTGCATGACAAGGGGGTGAGTACATTATATATGTAAATTTTTGTTCTGAAAGTGAACTACTATCTATTAACTTAAACTTGGTTGCATTATGTGCCAATGGTGACCATTAAAAAATGGGAAAACAGCACTTTTCAAGTTTTTTTCCAAAATTGCATGCATTTAGGCAACTTTGTGTTTAAGGCCCTATATGGTTTGGTTCCTAGAGATATTGGAATTTCAATATGAATTTCAGGAGTAAATATGATACTTATTTTCTTTTAAAAAGTCTGAAGAAACAATAATCTTTTAACTAGAGTTGTATCTCGTTTCCTTCTGTCAAAACATTTGCGTTGAACTGAGTGGCATAAATATTCTTTTTCCAAAGTTTGAGTGCCTATAACTCAAGAAGTATTAAAGATATCACAATATGATTTTAGATTGTAGTTGTTAATAGACGTTTCGTGTAGAATCTTAATTTTCAAGGCCCTGCATTATTCAGTCCCAGAGATATGGGGATCTCAATGAGGCTCCATGTCCAAATTTTTTTTTTCATTTATTTTTTTTTTTCAGAAATTCTGAATTAATCATTTTTAAGTTGGTTTCTTTTAATAAAAGCTTGTTTCGCACCTAAACAAACACAAATTTACATAATTTACCCAACTGCTTGTCTTACCTTCTCTCTGCTGTCGAGTGCCGATCCATCAGGTCGTGTACGAATGGTGAACGGCGTGGACAGCCGAAGCAGAATGTTCTGGAAGGAACAGGGAATTCTGGGAGAAACCAGCTCAAAGCTGTTGCTGAAGGTGAGCGTCCGGTGCGGGTCACTCTTGGCCTGTTTTCGAAGCCCCTCCCCGACCTGCAGGACCTCCATGTTTGGCCCCAGAACCAGGTGAAAGGGAAAGGCCCGGCAAAAGGTGCTCAGACCGATGCGCAAATCCAGCGGCGAGCGTGACAGCTGGCGAGATGCGGAGGCGGAGTGTGACGACGAGGATGCGGGTTGAGTCCGAACCTCTCGAATGAGGAAGGACAAACAGGCGGGAGATGAAGATGACGGTGGAGATGGAGACGAAGAGGGGGAGGAGTCTGCCGAGAGCTCGCCATCCTCATTGGCCGTGTGGAGCCAAGTGGGAGGAGCTTCCTCCACCAAAACGTCCGATTGGTAGATGCGTCGGGCGGCGGCTCGGATCAAGCCCGGCATGGCCACGCCCACAGTAGGGTCAGGGTTGAAGCAGTGGAGGAGAAGAGTCCGTCCCACATTGCTCTCCGCGTTCGTCTCGTCGCTCTCCTGAGGAGCGTCTTTGCATAGGAAAGAAGGAGCCTCGGATGAAGCTCGGCGGCCGCAGGATGTTCTGATGTGTTCTAGAAGAGCGTCAAAACCGTTGAAGAAGTCCTGCAAGTTTCCTCCGAGGGCTCGCAGAACCCTCTCGTTCTCTTCCAGACACAAACCGAAGAATTCCTCTCCAAATCGGCCACGTATGTCGGCAAAGTCCACGCCTGTGAAAAATAATGCAAAAAATTAGGCATGGGCGATATATCGGCGGCCATATCAGTATCGGCCAATAAATGCTATTTTTAGTATTATCGTTATTGATCCGATAACAAAATTAGGTCGATATCTTTAAGCCGATAAATTAGGTATTATTTCTGCTGGCTGAACCACTTCACATGCTTGCTACTGGCCACTAGGGGTTTAATCGTCACTTCTTTGACGTCAGGCAAAGTAGACGCGCATTATAAGAGCTGCTTCTAGAGAGAAGAGAAGATGTCAGCTATGTGGGAGTTTTTCGTCGTGAAAAAAGAGGACAACAGACGTGCAATCTGCAACAGCTGCAAATGCGTGGTAATGCTAGGGGGCAGTAAAACAAAAAACTTCAATGCTACTAATCTAATAAGCCATCTGAAGTTTCGCCATCCCGACATTTATAAAGATTATAAGAAGAAAGTCACTGCCAAACAAACAGCGTTACCAACTAACCTTACCAATAAGCCAGTACAACAAACACTTGACAATACGAAGAAATTTGACAAGGACAGCGCCAAAGCAAAAGCCATCACAAATGCCAAAGAAAGTTGGCCATAGAAATGAATAGTAACTATAGTTCAGAGATCAGTTCAAACTTTTCTGAAGTTAAAGTTTTAAAATAAAATCAGTTGTTCATTGTATGTGTTTGCCTTTTGTTTTTGCAATCATGCTCAGAAAAAATTATTTATCGGCCTATATATCGGCTATCGGCCTCCAAATATAAAAGAGTTATTGGTTATCGTTATCGGCCAAAGTATTCATTTCGGTTCATCCCTACAAAAAATGATCAATTTCCATACTTTTAATTACTGTTTACATTTCATTTTAAATACACTAATATAAATGAATGTAATACAATTTCATTTAATAATTTGTTAGAGTAGTTCACTTTCAGAACAAAAATGTACAGATAATGTACTCACCCCCTTGTCATCCAAGATGTGTATGTCTTTCTTTCTTCAGTCGTAAAGAAATGGTGTTTTTTGAGGCAAACATTTTACGATTTCTCTCCATATAATAGACTTCTATGGTGCCCCCGAGTTTGAACTTCCAAAATGCAGTTTAAATGCATTTACTTTCTAAAAACATTTACAACTTATAAACTTTTTAATCTCAAACGCCTTTTTAGAAAATAACCCATAGTTTGCTAGATAAGACCCTTCTTTCCTCGGCTGTGATCGATTAGAGACCTTTGAAGCTGCATTTTGGAAGTTCAAACTCAGGGGCACCATCGAAGTCCATTATATGGAGAGAAATCCTGAAATGTTTTACTCAAAAAATATAATTTTCTTACGACTGAAGAAAGAAAGACATGAACATCTTGGATGACAAGGGGGTGAGAACATTATCTGTACATTTTTGTTCTGAAAGTGAACCCCTCCTTTAAATAATCTATATTTTTCGAAAGAAATTAATACTTTTATTTAACAAGGACTATTCAACTAATGTTAATAATGTTACAGAAGATTTTTATTTCAAATACATGCTGTAATTTTAACTTTCTATTCGTCAAAGAATCCTGATAACTAACATTTATCATGGTTTCCACAAAAATAAAACTGGTTTCAACAGTGATAATAATCAGAAATGTTTCTTGAACAGAAAATCAGCAAATAAAAATGATTTCTGAAGGATCATGTAACACTGAAAACTGAAGTAATGATGCAAAACAAAAAATGAGCTCTGATTATAGCAATAAATTATGTTTTATAATATATTAAAATAGGAAACAGTTCATTTAAACCAGCGGTTGTCACCGGAAAACAGAACAATACAAAAATACTAGGGATGTAACGGTATCAAAACTTCACGGTACGGTAATACCTCGATATGAATGGCACGGTACGGTATTTATTGAATCATTTACAGGAAAAACAAAACTAATGAAGAGACTCGAAAAAAAGTTCCAGAAGTGTTTATTAAACAGTTTACATGAACACTGAACATATCAATGGCATAAAAATTAGCCATCTATCTGTAAACTTTGAAACAGGAACTTCAATTTTTCAATTTTAATAACAAAAAAATATTAACCATGTAACCACGTTACTTTTTTTCGCAGTACTTTAGCCTAACATTTTGAACAATAGGGCTCTACTATCTTTTGCTTTTTTTTTTTTTTTTAATTCTTATGTGTTTTAATTTGTCTGATAATCAAATGAAAGCATAAACATTTATTTATTCTAATCAAATGAAAAATAAACCCTTTTAATTTTTGGCAAACAAACAGGTTTACTGTTAAAATCCATCCATGAAAGAAAAATTATATTCAGTTTAAAACGTTTAAATAATAACTGTAGTATTTTTTCTACAATTAAGTGGTTAATCTTCTTGTAATATTTATTTTTTATTATATATATATTGTTTTATGTAAATTATTTAAATAGGAATATATAAACACCTGCATTTTACTGTACAAAAGTGATACAAGACTAATATTGTTCTCTTTCATGTTAAACCGTACTTTTATTTTGACAGGTTGCCGTGAAGTTTCTGTGTGTCCATGATATGCGGATAGTTTTCTTAGATGAAACGGTAAAAGTGACACTAACAGCAGCTTTGGAGAATGAGTTTATCTGTTCATGTGAGATGCAAATGCCAAAAATTAGCGGGAGCATCAGCGTGCTTCAGTATGAGTGTAGTAAAGAGAAAAAACGCGTCTCCACCATACAGACAGAGGCAAACGGAACATGCAGGATTCATATTAAAACAGTCTTTTTGCATTTCAGTTTTCACAGACACTAGTCCATATCGCGATTTGAATGAAGAAAAATCAACAAATTCCGTGGCATTCCGCGCTATAGTAAATTCCGTTTTTATGAATGGAGTCCTGTGTGTTTTCACGGTAGAGACATTGTAAACGCGCCTTCATGTAGAGATAGAGATGACATGCCTTCGTGTAAATAAGATAAATAACATAAGGCAATTTAGTTTGTTTAATAAAAGAACAATGTATAGACCTGTTCTATAGGGAAGATAACCTTAAATGACTTCTATTGTGATCTGGCGCTATATCGAAAATAAAATGAACTTGACGTTCAAGGCGGGCGGGGAACAGACCGCAAAGTATTATGGCCACGCCTGGGCTGATGGGAATTGTAGTTCCCGCTACCTCCCGCTCGCTCCATTCGCCTGAGCAAACTTTTCTCAGAAGACCTTTCGTTTTATCGAGTCATGCGACCACGGTAGTATCGAAAAAATGTGCTATTGCGGTACGACGGTATTTACAATACCGTTACATCCCTAAAAAATACATAACATTTCTTGGGTCTCTGCACTGTATTTTCTGTACTTAGTTTTCTGTTATTTTCAAGAGCTACTGGGACAGTGATAAAGAAACATACATCATGTCTGAGTCTGTAAACTGGATGTTAACAAAGGCCAGAGATGCTGAAAATGGGCAAAAAGAGGAGAAAATACTGTACAGGCACATTACACGTAATTTGACAGGAAAATGTAGAAAAAAGTATATATTTTATTATTTTTTAAATAATAATATTGTTTTTGCATAATTATTTTAATTACTGATATAATTTATGAAAACACTTTAGTTTAAAATACACTTGTTTTTAATAATACATAAATTATTTTGATATCAATATGATATAATAATATAATATGTTTTATAATCGTTTGTCTTTTTAAGGTTCATGTCAGTATATTACAAATGTAAACATCTGATTTTAGTAATTTGGTATATTTATTAGTTCATTAAATATACTTCTGTAAATTTAAAATCAATTTATTAAAAGTAAAATGTTGATATCCTATTTTTTACGGTAAAGATCTGGCAACAACAGCTGCTGTTTTTTTCTTTTTTAACATTTTTTTTTAATAAAAAAAAATCTGAAAAAAGATCAGTGAACCGAATCTGAATCAAATGATTCACGATCTGCACTCCAAAGTTCCTATTTGAATCAAAAGATTCACAAATCCACTCGGAAGTTCCAATCTAAATCAAAACATTTGCACTCCACGATCTGCGCTCCAAAGTTCCTATTTGAATC
Organism: Garra rufa; assembly: GCF_049309525.1. NCBI lineage: Eukaryota > Metazoa > Chordata > Actinopteri > Cypriniformes > Cyprinidae > Garra > Garra rufa. Next base: position 4,962,020 of record NC_133374.1, read on the forward strand.
AAAATATTCATAAACCCACTCCAAAATCTGAATCAAAAGATTCACAATCTGTGCCTGAAGTCCCGATCTAAATCAAATGATTCGCAATTCACTTTCCGAAGTTCCGATTTAAATTAAAAGATTCACAAACCCACTCCGAAGTTCCAATCTAAATCAAATGATTCACGATCCACACCTGACTTCCTGATTTGAATCAAATGATTCGCAAAATCACACTGAAGTCCCGATCTAAACTTAAATGATACGTGATCTGGGCTCCGAAGTTCCAATCTAAATCAAATGATTCACTATCTGCACCCCAAAGTTCCTAATTGAATCAAAAGATTCACTAACCTGCTCTGAAGTTCCAATCTAAATCAAATGATTCACGATCCACACCTGAATTCCTGATTTGAATCAAATGATTCGCGAAATCACACTGAAGTCCCGATCTAAACTTAAATGATACGTGATCTGGGCTCTGAAGTTCCAATCTAAATCAAATGATTCACTATCTGCACCCCAAAGTTCCTATTTGAATCAAAAGATTCACTAACCTGCTCTGAAGTTCCAATCTAAATCAAATAATTCACGATCCACACCTGAATTCCTGATTTGAATCAAATGATTTGCGAAATCACACTGAAGTCCCGATCTAAACTTAAATGATACGTGATCTGGGCTCCGAAGTTCCAATCTAAATCAAATGATTTGCGATGTACGTTTCGAAGTCGAGATCTGAATAATGATTCGCAAACCATCCCTGCAGTGCGGATCATGAATAATTTAATGATTCAAATGATTTGCGAACCTCCTTCAAAGTTCTGATGCTCAAATGATCCGTTATACCTGATTTGAAGTCCGGATTTGAATCAAATGATTCACGATACGCAATCCGATTCGAGCGCTTCGAAATTGTGAATTATTTTGTAACACAATGGTTATTAACTGATTCAGAGTTTCAAAAAGCTCCATTTCAGTCATTAATATACATGCTTTTAAAAATCATAACAAGGGATGTCCAAATTTGAAAATGAATGGCTCTTTTGATCTGGTTTTTGCTAGTAAATCACTTGAACTGAATAATCGAGGTCACAATCTCGAATCAGTCGGAATGACTCACTCAATTGATTCGGGTCACCTGTTCCTCTCCTTTTTGCCTGTTCAGCCATGTTTAGATGGAACTGTCAGTACTACTCCTGGCTTAGCTCACTAGTTTTATGACATTAACTTAAAAAAAGCAAAAAAGTACAATGTTTACAAACAGAATATCAATTTTCCATTCTAGATATAACATCTAACACAAATCTACGAACATATTCAGGTAACCAGTTTACTGCTAACTAGTGAAACACTCCATTAATATGACAAACTGCACCTCAAAATACATGTTTATTGAGTTTTCACTATATTCACTATATTTGAAATAGTTTGACACCTGCAATTCCGTTGGTGACAGTTCAATAGGAAATCAGTTGAAAGCACCCAGTCATACCATTGAAGTGAATGTTCAATTTCAGTGTATTGTAATAAATATTTGAGAAATGATTGTTGTATCTGATGGTATTAGTCTTTATAGAGTGATAGTCAATATAAAAAGAACAAATGGAAGAGTGAACACAAAACAAAGTTAAAGGGGGGAAACTTTACCAATCAGCTGAACTGTGCACATATTTCTGCTCATGTATTAAATGTGCGCCCTTGAATATATACAGTATATATGTAATCTAATTGGCTATGATAAATCATGATGCGTGTGTATTACTAATTAAAATACTAAATAAATGTCTCAAATTGGAAGTACACAAACATTTACATTTCAACACGGCTCATGCAATCTGCATTTAGAGGAACTATCTGTTTTATAAACACGCTTTTACATAAAGATGGAAAGTTTAAAGGTCTGGCCCCCAGCGAAACCATCGATTACCAAAATAACCGATCGCTGCAGTATAAGCGCATGGTGAAACTCTGCGGCTCTGCTGCATAAAAGCAAGATTCGCAGTAGGTTTAGCTGGGCAGGGCTCAGTTCAAATGGCTCATTGCGGTTTATTTATAAATGTGTTCTCGTTAGGGATGGCAGAGTTAGTATCTTAGCAACAGCTCGGGAATGGAGACTGCAGCAATGGAGAGAGTTTTTAGGAAAGTGTCAGTGAGCGTGTATTGAGGTCAAAGTTTTGTCGCTTTGTGTGTGTGTGTGCACATTAGAGCTGCACGATTTGCTCCAAAAATCATGAGAAACATTGCATCAGTGATGCAAAATAAAGCTAGAGCACTTTAGTGTTTTCAATGCATGCTAAAAGTGACCACAACATAAAAAGTCACATGCATGTTTGAGTATGCATAATACATACAGAACTCTACTTTGAAGCATGCATGATAAGCACTGTTTTATTAAACTGAATTGCATCATTTTAAGGTTTAATAATTGCACAAGGTCATATTAAGATGTAAACCTTTTTTGATTGATTGCACAGCCCTAGTGTGTACTTACCTAAAATAGTTGCTGTGTATTTCAGTATTCCTGAGATGTCAGACTGGCTGTCACAGCGAGAGTTCTCAAACAAACACTTCTGCTCGTCTGACAAGCTTCGTCCAAACTCTTGTCCACTGCAAGGGAAACAGAGTTTGATTAACATTTCCCAGAGTTAGACGAAAGGGTAACCAAAATATCAAGAGCATATTATAGTTCAGAGGTTTTGGAAATGCTTGCATGTCAAGCCACATTTATTTGTGTTACGCTCTTCACAATACACATCGTTTCAAAGCAGCTTTATCATTAGCTTTATCAGCAGGAAACTGTTATTGTAATGTTAACATAAATGTATATCTTCATGTCTTTTAGCTGCATTTATCAAACTGGAGCTGGGTGATAATATAATCACATTTTATGACAAAATAAACATTCTAGCAAATGAGATTTGATATGTAGTATCACAAAAATAGTCTTAAGTAGCATGGCTATATTTATAGCAATAGTCAACAATACATTGTATGGGTCAAAATGATCGATTTTGTGTGAAAAATCATTAGGATATTAAGTAAAGATCATGCTCCATAAAGATATTTAGTACATTTTCTACTGTAAATATATCAAAACTTTCTGATTAGTAATATGCATTGCAAAGAACTTCATTTGGACAACTTAAAGGCGATTTTCTCAATATTTAGATATTTTTGCACCCTCAGATTCCCGGGCCCGTATCCCTAAAGATTCTGAGAATCCTCTCAGAGAGCTCCTAACTTAACCTAAAAATTCCTTGCCAGGAGTTTTAGCTTAGAAGTGGTTCCAGAACATTTTCAGTGAACTCTGAGCAAGGAATGGATGGAAAATCCTATCTTAGTGAGGAGGTGTGGTTGACCCCGTTGCTAGGTATGAGTCATCATTTCAAAAGCTGTGATTGGTTGATCCTACAAGTTTGATGAAAATGAACTTTTGGTGATAATGAGCAAAGGATGTACCCTCAAATCAATAAACCAGTGTTGTTTTCGTCAACCATGACGATGACGAAATCATTCCGTTGACGCTACTTTTTTTTCATGACGATAACGAGACGATGACGAGATAAAAATGGCTTGTTGATGACTAAAACATGACGAGACGTGTGTGAGTTTTCGTTGACGAGACGAGAATAGTCGAAAATGTTAGTGGGTGGTCCGTCAGACGTTTAAAATGCATGACATTCCCGCTTATTGTGCATGCCAATTAAAACTTAAAAAGTATCTGACGCTATGGCAAGCCGTTTTAGCATTAAATACTCTTTGCTATACTAGTATGGCAAGCCGTTTTAGCATTCCATCCTTGTTTGTCTTTTATGTTCTAAAACATTCCTTCATTATTGTAATTATTGGTGAAAATAGTCGATCCGAAAGCTCACATTGTGTTGAACTATAGATCTGCTATTTTCAGAACTTATAAGTGACACTACCCAACAGCAAAATACTTACTGACCTACATTAATTTGTTAAAAGACTACTTTTTTCCCTTTTTTTGACTAAAACTAGACTAAAACCTTTTTGACTTTTCGTCGACTAAAATTGGACTAAAACTATCACATATAGAAGTGACTAAAATTTTACTAAAACTAAGAAGCATTTTAGTCCAAAAGACTAAGACTAAATCTAAGATGGTTGTCAAAAACAACACTGCAATAAACATAATTATACACTCTAATCTTATGCAGACTGTAATTGTAAATAATATTTCACATTCAAGAAAATATCTGGAAAATGAATAGTAAGCTGTAGGGGTTATAGCCTAACATTAGAATCTAAAATATGTGAAAACTTAAGCTCATTTCACCCTGTTCAAATAATGATTCGTGTCTTATTTGCTCATATTAATATCCTAGCTGGCATATTTTGTACTTTCACTCCCATATGGACCCCATTGAAAACAAGATGGCCTATCTCAAGGGGCTGTCCTTAATGAAGTAGAAATTGCAACGTTACAACTCAGTGTGGTCTTAACGAAGGTAACACGGCTCAGCTTTTATCAATGTCTGTGATTACTTTCTTCTCTGGTGTAATAGCGTTGTGGCGTCGAGTTGGTGAAGTAATTGCATCTCTAAGGAGATCCACCACAAACATGATTCCTGCACGATCCAATCTGTAGCGTCTCAATAATTCCCTGTCATCCAGTGTTTGCAGGACATCTCTCCTGCCTCCTCTGTTGGCCATTTTGTGCAGCTGCTTAGGGGAACTCCTAGGCCACTAAAAGTCCTCTTCCCTGCTCTTAGCAGATCTCGCCTTAGGAGCCCTTTTAAGCGCTAGGAATCTTGAGGAATAGCTTTTATATTAACTGGGATTTTCGTGTCACTTTTAGGGGAAATTCTAAGAAAACATGTCATGACTCTGAGAATTTTCTTAGAATTTGGCCGCTAGGAGCCACTTTTTGCACAAAGATTCTTTAGGGATACGGGCCCAGATTTTTAAAGAGTTGTATCTCGACCAAATAGTTTTCACTCCCCGGCTCTAAATGCACCGTTTTTCTTTCCAAGGCATCAGTGAGTGTTTGAACCTTCTGTAATAGTTGCATATGAGTCCCTCAGTTGTCCTCAGTGTGAAAAGATGGATCTCAAAATAATACAGAAATAGTTTGAAAGGGTTCAAATACACACAAATGCTGGAAAACCACTGAATTTGTTGGACCTGAAGGATTTTTCTGAAGAATAGCGGCAGTTGAACTGTTCAGGACAAAGAAGGGACTCATGAACATCTATCACTAAACAAAAAAACACAGATTTGGATCATTCAGGTAACAACTCAGTATTAAGAATCAAGTGCATGTAAACTTTCTAACTCTTGTGGACTATATGTAAACATCTTTTATGTGAAATACATTAATCAGGTCAGTTCTAAATAAACAATAGCATGCATTTTGTATGATCCCTCTTATTTCAGGAAAATTATTAACATTTTGCAGACTCTGAAAAGGGGATGTAAACTTTTGACCTCAACTGTAAATACTAGAATAGCAATGCACAATTAAGTCTGTGTTTATGATAATGATAACACATTAAAATATGATAACAAACACCAACATGCAATATCAAGCGGCACAACGGACTGTTTTTTTTTACAGTTAATATAACTAGATGCAAATGAGACCAGAAGTCGCGCACATTCAAGTTACTTACATAAGAAAAAAACGTGATAAAATGATGTGGAATGCACAACTCAGATAATATGTGACCCTGGACCACAAAACCAGTCATAAGGTTAAATTTGACAAAACTGAGATTTATACATCATATTGATGTATGGTTTGTTAGGATAGGACAATATTTGGCTGAGATACATCTATTTGAAATCAGAAATCTGAGGATGCAAAAGAATCAAAAAGACTGAGAAAATCACCTTTAAAGTTGTCCAAATTAGGTTCTTAACAATGCATATTACAAATCAAAAATTACATTTTGATATGTTTACAGTAGTAATTTTACAAAAAATCTTCATGGAACATGAACTTTACTTAATTTCTTAATGATTTTTGGCATAAAAGAAAAATCAATAATTTTGACCCATGCACTGTATTTTTGGCTATTGCTACAAATATACCCCAGCGACTTAAGACTGGTTTTGTGGTCCAGGGTCACATATGTGAGATTTCAATATGCCTTTTGATTTGCAGAACTTAGTATCTGGGCGTAATTTGAGAAATGGTTGAGATGGTTAAGAAGAAACAACAGAGATTGCATGGATGTACCTGATTTCCTTCTGTCTGTAAAACTCCACTGTTCTCTGCAGGGCCAGCTGAATTGTCTGGGTCTAAAAAAGAAGAAAAACAATGCAGTCAGAAGTTGCCCGACCCAGATTCACGAGTGACTCTACAAAGACACGATTTAACTGGTAAACAACAGCACTCTCATCGCACTTATCCAAACACTGCTCTGCTTCGAGAGCTCCTTTGACAGAATTTAATTAAAACGGATTCAAAAACATCTGACACAACAAAATCAAACATTAAAGCAACTGTATGCACCTTTTTTACTTGAAATATTAGTTTAAAATCATTCCTACTCTACTTCAAACATCTTTTCTGTAAGTGTGAGTTTAATGAGTGCATTGCTTTACGGCAACAACAAAAGCACGTCTACAGCCGAATCGCCGAATCGCTTAACTGTAGGGGGCTCTAAAGTCATAAAAATGCATAAAACTATATGACTGTAACTCTGAAATTGACTAGGAATTTTTAATTGAAAATTATTTCTCCACCACTTTTTTTCAGTAATAAGCTGCACAAATTTAAGTGCAATTTAGGTTTGAACTAATTAGAAGATTAGTTCATTTGCAAAACAAAAATTTAATATACTCACCCCCTTGTCATCCAAGATGTTAACACCTTTCTTAAGTCTTAAAGAAATTGTTATTTGAGGAACTTCTATGGTGCCAAAAAATGCAGTTTCAATGCAGCTTCAAAGGGCTCTAACCGATCTCAGCCGAGGAAGAATGGTCTTATCTATAGAAACGATTGGTTATTTAAAAAAAAAAAAAAAAAAAATTAAGAAAAACTCCCATATGTGAATATACTGTATGTATACATATATGTCTATCTTCAGCTATCTATATAAACTTTCTAGCTGGCTGATAGTATAGTTACATTTTGAGAGTAAATAAAAAAAAAAAACAGGCAGTTGAGATTTGCTATATATATATATATATATATCACTTTACATGATTAGAAGTTAGATATACTTATTTATTCAACTTTATATACTGGTCAATACATATACAAATTGTGCTGAAATTAAAAAATCATACATACTATTTTTGTTTTATAGTATATAATATGCAGCGTTGGGGGTAACACATTACAAGTAATGCAAGTTATGTAATAATATTACTTTTTTCAAGTAACTAGTAAAGTAACGCATTACTTTTTAATTAACAAGAATATATCTGAGTTACTTTTTCATATAAGTAACGCCAGTTACTTTTCTCCCCATTTATTGATTAAAAGCTCTCCTGACCGCATGTTGAGAGAAATTGGGAGTAAGATGTTGCTTTAGTTCTAGAATAAATGTGAACATGCATTAATTCATCTCACTCACTAAAAAACAGATGCAGTGTTCTTCAAAATGAATAAAAAGCAGTGAAATTCAACGCAAACCTGCAATAATTAAATACGGTAAATAATACAAATATCCTTTATGTATTTAATCCCATTTTATTAACCGATGTCTTTGCTGCCGACCTTCGATGATCCCATTCATCCATGCTAATCAAACATTACTCAAGATAATCTAACATTTGTTTTCCTTATTTTTTATTGCTGAAGAGTTGACATTTTTTTCTTCTGCGGTCTACTGTACAGACGTGAATTTACTTTTCTCTAAGCCTGAGGATTTTGTTGAAAAAAGGCTTTTACATCTGCCAAAACTAGTACTTTTTATATTAAAAACAAACAAGCAAGCCCTGCCCAGATTTAAAAAGTGATGCAAAAGTAATGTAACGCATTTCTTTCCACAAAAAGTGACTAAGTAACGTAAATAGTTACTTTTTTTAAAGGCGTAACTCAAGGTGGTAATGCAGTACTTTCAAAAGTAACTTCCCCCAACACTAAGAGTGTCTCATTTATTGTAAAGAAAACATCACAAATTTTATAAGCAACACATTTTGACAAGTTTAAAACTTTAGTGATAGTTGTTTATGAGCGGCTTGTTTGTCCTGAACAGTTGAGAAAAAACTTCAAGTCCCACAAATTCTTTGGTTTTTGAACCCTTTTCAACAATGACCGTATGATTTTGAGATCCATCTTTTCACACTGAGGACAACTGAGGGACTCATATGCAACTATTACAGAAGGTTCAAACGCTCGCTGATGCTCCAGAAAGAAAAACTATGCATTAAGAAAACTTTTGAAACTGAAGATCAGGGTCAATTTAACTTATTTTGTCTCCTGGGAAACATGTAAGCACTTTCTGTAGGATCTGAAGGGCAGTACTAAACGAAACAAATATGATATTTAAGCAAAGTAAGAAAAATGTAGCCTACACATCTCCATTCGATTCAAAAGTTTTCACCCCCTGGTTCACCCAAAAATGAAAATTTGATGTTTATCTGCTTACCCCCAGGGCATCCAAGATGTAGGTGACTTTGTTTCTTCTGCAGAACACAAACAAAGATTTTTAACAAAAACCAGTGCAGTCTGTTAGTGATTTAATGGCAGTGGATGGGCACCAAACCTTTGACAGTAACAAAAAACATGCACAGACAAATCCAAATTACACCCTGCGGCTCGTGGCGATACATTGATGTCCTAAGACATGAAACGATCGGTTTTTGCGAGAAACTAAACAGTATTTATATCATTATTTACCTTTGATACACAGCCACGTCCATCTGTCATGAGCACGAGCTCATCATCCGGCTCGTGACATGTGAACGCGCTTCTGGTGTAGAATACGCAAACGCCGTAAGGGGAAATCGGTGAAAAGTCCCGGATGAGTTTCGTAACGTAATCTTTTAGCTTTAAATCGGTTTGAACAATCAGGATAAGCGCAAGTAAGTACCATTTTGAATAGCCGCTATACCCACAATCTCTGTGCTCTGTGTAAACAATGAGTGTCCTATACATGCGACAGATCGCTTCCGGCGTTTGCGTATTCTACGCCAGAGCGCGGACACATGTACTGAGCCGGATGATGAGCTTGTGCTCATGACAGATGGACGTGGCTGTGTATCAAAGATAAAAAATGATATAAATACTGTTCAGTTTCTCGCAAAAACCGATCGTTTCATGTCTTTGGAGATCAATGTATCGTCACAAGCCGCAGGGTGTAATTTGGATTTGTCTGTGCATGTATTTTTTTACTTTTAAAGGTTTGGTGCCCATCCACTGCCATTAAATCACTAACAGACTGCAACGGTTTGAGTTAAAAATCTTTGTTTGTGTTCTGCTGAAGAAACAAAGTCACCTACATCTTGGATGCTCTGGGGGTAAGCAGATAAACATCAAATTTTCATTTTTTAATGCATTGTTTTTCCTTCTGGAGCATCATCTCATTTTCTCCTCCAACTTTGAAATTGTCCTACATCGCTGCAGAAGTACCAACCTAGTGTTTACAAAGTGAACATGAAAAAAGGTCAAACACTCTTTACAAAAAAGGGATGTAGTATGATTTTGAAACTGTCTTGAACCAGAGTAAAGAGACTGTGCATCGCAAAGCTAGACAAGACGAGCATTTGTGGTTAAAAAGTGTATAAATTGTCTTTTTTTTCGATCGTTTTGCTAGATAAGACCCTTATTCCTTGTCTGGGATTGTTTAGAGCCCTTTGAGGCTGTTAAACTTCATTTTGGAAGTTCAAACTCGGGGGTACCATAGAAGTCCACTATATGGAGAAAATTTTAATGTTTTCCTCAAAAAACATAATTTCTTTCTGACTAAAAAAAAGAAAGATATGAACATCTTGGATGACAAGGGGGTGAGTACATTATCTGTACATTTTTGCTCTGAAAGTGAACTAATCTTTAAACTAAGTCTTGCATTTCATGATTGGACCAAAAGGTGCTGGTAAACCGATAGGCTCGATTGGATTTGTCTGTTTGTGCTGTGTTTGTGTGATTTGGCCTTTTTTGAAAGGGATTTACAGTGCTGATCTACCTGTAATAGAATACACCCTTAAGCCTTATCCAATCAACTGCCTTTATCAGGCTACCACAGCAACAATATTCCAATCAAAATCCTCCTCATTTCAGCAAAGCTCTTAATAGCTCAAATCCAGCTTTACCTGGCCAAATCTGCTTTAGTGACCTCACAGCTCTCTCTCTCTCTCTCTGGAGAAACTAAACCTGATTTACAATAACAACATAACTCTGCAGAGAATCATAAGAATTACAATAAAACACATTACGGTAATGAGAAGGTGGGGGGAAATTACCTTGATTGTTGTCAATATAATGTCAGTGCAAAAAATCTTTATGGTCTTTAATATGACTTCATTTTCTTTATGTCTTGTGTAGTCATCTGAAATTATTTATTTTATTCCACAAGGACGCATTAAATTGATGACAGTAAAGACATTTATAAAGTTACAGAAGATTTCTGTTTGAAAAAATGCCGTTCTTTTGAACTTTCTATTCATAAAAGCATCCTGAAAAATAAAATGCATCACAGTTTTAACCTAAATATGAAGCAGAACATATGTTTTGGACATTGATAATAATCAGAAATGCTTCTTAAACAGCAAATCATCATATTAGAATGATTTCTGAATGATCACCTGACACTGAAGACGAGTAATGATACTGAAAATTCAGCTTTGATCACAGGAATAAATAACATTTTACTATAGATTTTACTATACTATATATGTTTTTACTGTGTATTTGATCAAATATGACAAACATAGAATGATGCAATGCATTTTGGGATTGCCTTCATGCAACAATATCTTAGATTTCGTTGTAAACTAGTTATAAAAAGCATCATGCGGTCACTGTCTACCTTTGGGATCAGTCTTTGCATCAGGAGGAGTATCTATGTTGCCTAAAGTGCTGTCTATGTAGGCAGTTGGCTAGCTTCTGAAACAGAGTTTTCTATTGTTTTCAGAGCTCTATAAACTCAATATAAATCACACACAAAAACAAAGGATCAATGTTATCTTCTAAATAGCGTGTTGTTTGTTTTGTCTAATCCCCAAATACAGACATGATTTCAACTGACATGCAAACATAATCCGCTGCTTACAGGAGTGTGAGTGAAAACTACAGAATATACTGATGATCAGTCAATGCAGAGCGCATGTAAACACTGTAATAAATAAATTAACCGTTTTTCTAAGATTACTGGAGTATGTTTTACAAGAAAATAATCTTACAAGAATACTATTTCGATCTTTCAGTTTGTAAATTCTTAATTTCTTTGTAACTGAATGTGAAAATTACTAGTTATTTTTAAGTGAAAATATATATTTTTTTAAATTAAAGTTAAATAAATACATTAATGTAGTTAATTTTACAAGACAATACTATCTCAGTCATTCTACTTTAAAATTTCATGCATGCCTAGTGAAAAATATATATTTATTTCATACCAAGTATACTATAAATACTTTTCCAAATGATGTACTTAATAAAAATACCCTGCGATTGTATTTTAGTATACTAAACTGGCATATTTAAAGTCTGCCAAATTTCAACAAGCAACTTTGTGCTTAATGCACTTTAATTTTGTGGAAGTAGTGCTGAAGTCCAACTAAAGATATATTAAAATATATTTGATTGTGCTAAAGTGGAACTATTGCAAACATACTTCAGGTACACTTTAAATATTTTTGCAATTAAAAACCCATAATATTTAAAGATCACACAATCCTCATCAACAGTGACATTAAAACATATTTTAGGCTTAATATTAGAAAAATTATATTAGAAAATGTGCACAAGTACTACTCCAAATTAAGTTTAATTACAATTTCTAGATCAGTAAGTCTCAAACGATAAATAGTAAATATATTAAGAGACTTGAACTGTACTTAGTATAAAATAAATGCATTTTATTTTTATTTATAATTTATATAATTAAATGCTACTTGGCATTTCTATTTACTAGTTTGAAAAATTAAAATAGTTTTTACACCAAATTGCACAAAAAAAAAACTGGTATTATTTTATAGGGATGTAACAATATTATCAATTTCGCGATATTGCAGTAGCAAAACTGTCTCGATATTATCATGGTCACATGACGATATAGGTCGTTTTTTAAAATCTTCTTATTCTTACATAAAAGGTCTTTAAAGTTTTGTTTTGGGCATCAAGTCTGTTTTTGCTATTACAAAGCATCCAGTGATCCGGTGTTTTTCATGCCTCAAAACGGCTCCGTTAACAGTAAATTAATGCAGTGAACTCGTTTATTGCATGTGCTGTGCGTTTAGTGCATGTTTGGGAATGCAACGGACACCGGTTATGCTTTATTTTCACAGCATTTTACATGTCAGATGCTTTTTTGCAAGCCTGTTTTAACTGAAGCTGGAGTTTTCCTTCAAAATAAAAGCTCTACTGCCATTTCCATTAAAATAAAAGCTTAAAAGTGCAGTATAAATTGCTAATACCTAGTTAAATGGGTGATGTTACTGCAGTCCAAATTCAAAACATCTCTTTCAAGTGTAGAAATTAGGGAAGAAGTATTGTAATTTCCCTATTGTAGTGTAAAGCAAAAATAATGTATCTATGAAATATTAATTTTCATTTATTTTGCAGCGCAATTGTTTTACAATATATGGCTATTGCTGTAATTGTTGTTACTATTATTATTATATTCTCATTTGTTTGACTTCCTAAAACACCAGTGTGAATGTAATTTATACTGAGACAGTATATCACAAATAAAAAGAGGGTTGAGTCCCCTTTAAAGTTTAGGTACAAAGTACAGTTTGTTTGTTTTTTAGTTAACAAAATAGGTTGGAGCTGTTGATTTTGAACTCTCAAAGTACATCAGATAGAAAAATTTAACTTTAAAATGTACAAACATTTTCAATTTTTTCAAATTCTTCATTTGTCTTTTTTTTTTTTAATTATCACAATAAAAGTCACATTATGAGATTTAGATATTGTTACATCCCTGTTATTTTACAACACATTAGTTACTAAGAATGTTTGTTCATGTCAGCCCAGGTCTATTGAATAGAATTTATTAACCAATCCAACTTTTGATTTTAATAATGTTTTATAAACATTAACATTAAATACATGCTTCAGAATGCATTTTCATGGTTAGTTCGTGTTAATTAATGTAATTAACTAATGTTAACAAATGAACGTTTATTACAAAATGTTAATGTTTTTAAATAAGGTTTTAAGAGAGAATTTACATGCATGTCAAGATGTGTACTGTAATTGAAA
>NC_133374.1:4975846-4996743 GCF_049309525.1 Garra rufa
ATTAAAATGAGCTTAAACACTAGGACTTGGTATTTGCAGGACCTGCATGGAAACCTGTTTGAGCAATTTAGTTTGGTAACAGTTTCTTTAAACTCAGAATTCTTCTGAACTTTATATTCACCAACGACACCTGAAAAAAATTCTACTTTTATGTTTTCAACATAAAAAATAATAATATATGTATTTTTTTTTAGCAGCAAATCAGAATATTAGAATGATTTCTGAAGGATCATGTGACTGGAGTAATGATGCTAAAATCAGCTTTGAAATCATAGGAATAAATTACATTTCTTTTTTGTGAATTTGGACTGTTTAGGCTAATAAAATAAGCAAAAACACTACGACTTGGTATTTACAGGACCTGTTTGGAAACAATTATTATTTCAGCAATTTAGTTTGGTAACGGTGCAAAAAACACAAACATTTTTTAATCAATAATGACTTTTTTCTTTAAACTCAGAATTCTTCTGAACTTTCTATTCAACAAAGACACCTGAAAAAAAATCTACTTTTATATTTTCAACATAAAAATAATAATAAATATACAGTATATATATAAATATACAATATATATATATATATATATATATATATATATATATATATATATATATATATATATATATAAGCAGCAAATCAGAATATTAGAATAATTTCTGATGGATCATGTGACTGGAGTAATGATGCTAAAAATCAGCTTTGAAATCATAGGAATAAATTACATTTTCTATTTTGTGGTTTTGGACTATTTAGGCCATTAAAAAAACGCAAAAACACTAGGACTTGGTATTTGCAGGAGCTGTATGGAAACCTGTTTGGAAATAATAATTATTTGAGCAATTCAGTTTAGTAACAATTGCGCAAAAAAGACAATAATGACTTTTTTCTTTAAACTCAGAATTCTTTTGAACTTTCTATTCATCAAAAACACCTGAAAAAATAGGAATAAATTACATTTTCTATTTTGCAGGTTTTGGACTGTTTAGGACATTAAAATAAGCAAAAACAAAAGGACTTGGTATTTGCAGGACCTGTATAAAAACAATTATTATTTCAGCAATTCAGTTTAGTAACAGCTGCGCAAAAAACACAAACTTCACCATTTATGAAATTGAAATGTGACGTTTCAACGAGGAGAAAAATGTAGCACAAGATTTCATTTTATCCTGAGGGTTTAAAGTTGCAAGTCTTGACATTTTGATTACAAATTATAACAATAAGATTCTGTAAAGTGCATTTAGAAAATAGGCTAAATTTTAATTTCATGCAAAAAAAGGGATTGCAAATTACATCAAAAAAAAATTTTTTTTAAATAAAAATGAAATAGTTTTATTTGCCATTTAGCAAAATTGCTCTTTTGCTATCACATTGACACAATATACTATATACACTACTAGTCTAAAGTATTTGGACAGTAAGTTTATGTTTTTAAATAAGTCTCTTCATCTCACCAAGCCTGCATTTATTTGATCCAAAGCACAGCAAAACAGAAAAATGAAAAAAAAAAAAAAAAAAAAAAAATTACTGTTTAAAATAACTGGTTTCTATTTGAATATATTTTAAAATGTAATTTATTCCTGTGATTTCAAAGCCACATTTTTAGCATTATTACTCCAGTCACATGATCCTTCAGAAATCATTCTAATATTCTGATTTGCTCCTAAAAAACATTTATGTTGAGCTGAATTTTTTCAAGTTTCTTTGATGAATAGAAAGTTAAAATAGAAATAGTAACATTATAAATGTCTTTATCATCACTTTTTATCAGTTTAAAACATCCTTGCTAAACAAAAGTATTAATTTTCATCATTTCTATAATAAATGCTGGTCTTTGGATCTTTCTATTCATACACAAAAAATACACTCAGCTGTTTTCAACAATGTTTTTTGAACAGCAAATCGGATTAGAATGGTTTCTGAAGGATCATGTGACTGGAGTAATGATGCTGAAAATTCAGCTTTGAAATCACAGGAATAAATTACATTTAAAAATACATTCAACTAGAAAACAGTAATTTGAAATAGTAAAAATATTTCAAAATTGTATTGTTTTTGCTGTACTTTGGATCAAATAAATGCAGGCTTGGTGAGCAGAAGAGACTTCAGATTTGCTCAAAGTACTCACATTTAGCAATATTCACATATACAATCTATAACTCATGTTTCACATCTTCAGGTTATTAGCTGTGTTACCTGTGCGTGACATTTACTGGAGAAACGCCTGCATTGTAAATCGAATGGAGATCTTCATGCTGCCAGTCTCTGTCCGTGCAGCGCTGCGTGACAAATTGTGCAATCACTGCTGTAATTATTTGTCTGTGCGTGTGTGTTTATGTCTGTAACACCACATGACTGAACAATAAAACAACCACATTACAGCACCTCTGAGGTCACACCACTGTGACCTCTACACTCACCTGTGACCCCTGAGCGATCTGTGATAGTGCTGTTTAACACCCTCATAAAAATCAGCTCATCTGCTGTTACAGGCCGTGTCCTGTTGTCCTTCTGACCCCAACACAACAGCTGCTCTCCTCATGCAATTACATAAAATACAAATCAGGCTATAACTGTACGAGCAAAATGACCTTTACAGAGCAGAGCTGTCTTTCTTTAAGCTGAAAATTATGGAAGCTTGTTTCTACCACAGTAGAAATAAATTCAGTTTTTAATCAATAATGACTTTTTTTCTTTAAACTCAGAATTCTTCTGAACTTTCTATTCATCAAAGACACCTGAAAAAATTCTACTCACCTGTTTTCAGCATAATAATAATATTTTTAAGCAGCAAATCAGAATATTAGAATGATTTCTAAAGGATCATGTGACTGGAGTAATGATGCTAAAAATTCAGCTTTCAAATCACAGGAATAAATTACATTTTAAAATATGAATAGAAAACAGTTATATTAAATAGTAAAAATACTTAAACTTTTTTTTTTTTTTGCTGTACTTTGGATCCAATAAATCTAAAAAAAAAAAAAATCTTGCTTTTTTTATATGAACTCAGGATTGTAAAATGTTAACTTGCAATTTTGATAGGAAAAGTCTAAACTGTGCGATATAAACTCACAATTGCAAGAAAAAGTGTGAGAATTGTAAGATAAAGTCATGAAGTCATTTTTTTCTTTATTATATAATTTTGAAATTGTGAGAAAAAAACGTCAGAATTCTGAATTAAAATGTTGCAATTCTGAAGTTTACAGCTCACAATTATGACTTTTTTCCAAAATTGGATTAAAAACGTGAAATGTGATATAAAGTTTCAATTAAAAAAAAATAAAAATCATTCTGTGGCCAAAACAAAAAATATAATTGCAAATGTAAATTCAGAATATGAAGAAAAAAGTGCAACAATTGCAAATAATTAACAACAGTAAATGCAGACTTTTAAGAAATGATAAAAAAAAGAATTTATATCTTGCAATTCTGACTTAATTTCTTAAAATTGCAAGATATAAATTCTTATATATATATATAATTTCTTAAAAGTCTGCATTAACTGTTATTTATTTATTCTGTGGAAGAAACAGGGCTCCAAATGCCTGAAACCTGGAAATCATCCCTTTTTTATTAGTTTTGGGGCATTTTGCTTTCTATACAATGCCGATTTAAATTATTTAATGTTTTTTAGCAGATGTTTTTTTTGATGAAATTAGTTTCAACTAGTTTAATTTGCAACACAATGTGCATGTACATGGACAGCAGTGCAGCCTAAAATACAGCTATAAAAAACAAATGATTTCTTGCTTTTGTTCAATTAACGGTAGGGCATAAACAACATTGCCCCACAGATGATCGGTGCTCAACAAGGGTGAACTCAAGGTCAGGTTCACAGGAACGAGCGAGGGAGACGTCATCTAAACATAATCAGATTATAAAGCCAGAGCACATAATCAGCTGAGCGGCTGGAGGTCTTGTAATATTTTATTCGGAGTTTAATTGCTCAGGAAAACACGATTTACATCAACACCGGACGAGAGCAGGTAGAAAATAAAGCTGAACTTTACATACGACAACACACGAGTCATTAAAAACTATTATATCTGAGAGAAAAACTAAAATTCCCTGTGTTGATAATTTCATTAAAATAACAAAAAAAAAAAAAGAAAAGGGTCCCAAAAAATATCTTCAGAGCAGATAAAACATGCCTGGTTTAGATTTTACACTTTTAATTGAGTCATGTACACATGACACAAGCCTAAACCCACACATGCCCTCTAAAATAAAACTTCACTATAGAGGTTTAAAAGTCTCTATAGAGTTGAGAAAGCACACCGTCTGAGTGTCTAGCTGTTTGTTTTAGTGCAGTCGAATGCTTTCCACCACTGAGCGAACTTCAGAACCTTCTTGCGCTGGTCATCAAAATTCTCACGTATTGGTTTCCGCCATCGTCTCGGTTCCAGGTCCAGCATCCCACCCAGGATTTCCTGATGGAGACAGAACAAAAATTAGTCACTATGCTGACATTAAAGCCATTTTACTGGATTTTGGAAGTTCAAACTCTGGGGCACCATAGAAGTCCACTATATGGAGATAATTCCTGAAATGATTTCCTCAAAAAACTATTTCTTTACAGCTGAAGAAAGAAAGGCCATGAACATCTTGGATGACAGTAGGGTGAGTACATTATCTGTAAATTTTAGTTTTGGAAGTGAACTACTCCTTTAAAAAGTGATTGAAAAAAAATCCTGGTTTGCTGTGCTTGTTTGTAGGGCTTCACAATGAGAGCTTACTTTGCCGAAATAGTGTGGAAACTTGTGCTCGTTCTCGATGACGTGCGCAAAGCCGCCCTGTAAACCGAAATCCACCGAGAAGTACGGCAACCCACGTGGAACCTGTGAAAAGACGAGAGATGTCAAATACTGACAGAGAGGAGGATAAAAGACATCAGGAGAAAACTGGAAAACAAACTCACAGCTTGTCTGATGTGTTTGGATGAGAGATCCACAACCTTCTTATTCATGGCCCATTCCTCATCAGACTCCATTATGGCTTTCTGAACACACACACACACACACACACACACACACACACACACACACACACACACACACACACACACACACACACACACACACACACACACACACACACACACACACACACACACACACACACACACACACACACACACACACACACACACACACACACACAGAGAAGATTATGAGAGTGCTTACATTCACACAAGTGTGTGCTTGTTTGTTTGTTAAAAGTCAAATTCCTATAAATTTTTCCCATTGAGCAAATGATTTGTAATAATAATTAGTGCTGGACCTAAATTAATTCTTGTAATGAAACAATGAAAGTAAAGTTTTCATTTAGCTGAGAAACTTGCTTTGCAGTGTTCTAGGCTATTGATATGTGGTTGTTAAGTTGTTGCTATGCAGTTTCTATGGTGTTGTGGGTGGTAGCCAGGGTGTTGCTGTTTGGCTTCTAATGTGTTGTTGCTATGCAGAGCTACAGTGTTTTAAACAATTACTAGGGCATTGCTATGAAGTTGCTTAGGAATTTTGGGTGGCTACCAGGGTGTTGCTATGCTGTTGCTAAGGTGCTGTGGGTGGTTGCCAGGTCATTGCTGTTTGTCTGTGAGAGTGTTGTTGATATGCAGTTGCTACTGTGTCTTAAGCAGTTACTAGGGAATTTCTATGATGTGCTAAGGAGTTCTGGATGGTTGCCAGGGCATTGCTATGCTGTTGCTAAGGTGTTGTGGCTGGTTGTTAAGGAGCTGCTATTGTGTTGTGGGTGGTTGCAAACGTGTTGCTATGCTGTTGCTACAATGATGATGGTGCTTGCCAGGGTGTTGCTATGCTGGTGCTACAGTGATGATGGTGGTGGTTGCCACGGTGTTGATATGGTGTTGAGGGTGGTTGCCAGGGTGTTGCCTAGGTGTTGCCACAGAGATGATAGTGCTTGCCAGGGTTTTTCTATGCTGTTGCTAAGGTGTTATGAGTGGTTGCCAGGACATTGCTGTTTGCCTGCTAAAATGTTGTTGTTATGCAGTTGCTACAGCATCTTAAGCTGTTCTAAGGTGTTATGGCTGGCTTCTAAAGTGTTGTTGCTATGCAGTTGTTAAGGAGCTCTGGGCGGTTGCCAGGGGGTTGCTATGGTGTTGTGGGTGGTTGCCAGAGCATTGCTGTTTGGCTGCAAAAGTGCTGTTGCTATGGTGTCATAAGCAGTTAGCAGAGCATTGCTAAGATGTTGTGGCTGGTTGTCAGGGAGCTGCTATTGTGTTTAGGGTGTTGCTATGCTGTTGTTAAAATGTTTGGTATGGTTGCCAAGGCATTGCCGTTTGGCTGCTGAAGTGTTCTGGGTTGTTTCTATGCAGCTGTGACTGTGTTGTGGACAGTTGCCAGGATCAGTGTTGTGGGTGGTTGCCAGGGCATTGCTGTTTAACAATAATTTAATAATCAACATTCAGATAAAACTTCTTGTACAAAAAGTTGTACAAACCTTTATTTTGCATTTGAAGCAAAAGTTGAAGTTTTATATAAACCTTTTGATAACACAATTGTTTCTACATCAATTTATTATATATTTAAATGGTGGCTGTCATTAAAAATTGTTTTCATAACTGATTTATTCAAACTTGCAATATAAAAAGAATATAATGCTTATGTCATGTAGTGCATGTGTTTATAAAAATGCTCTTCTCAAAAAAGCTTTGCAAGAAGATCTTTTTAAATAATTCTAATGGGAAAATTGAACAGGAAAAATGCTTTCAGAATCAAGGCCGTTGATAAAATATGCTCTATTGTAACAATTTTTTGTTGTTGTTGTTGTTGTTTTTACCTTAAAGTAAATGGGTGCCATGTCTCCGAGCTCTCTGGGCATCGGCACACACTCGTACACCATGTGCAGGTGTCTTTTTGGATTCATATGAGTCTCCAAAAACACACAGTCCATCTCCTGAGACTCGAACATGCGGACTAAAGCGCGTCTGAACATCTATGGGAGAGAGAGAGAGGTAGAGAGAATAAGAAAGAACAAGTCAGCAGGAAGTGTATCCTGATTTGTGTCTTTTATTTGTGTTCTGGGTGGTTGCTAGGGAGTTGCTAATGTGTTCAAGATGGTTGCTTATGCATTATTGATGCCTGTAGCACAATTGAGCACATGTGTTTGTAATGTTTGTACCTGTATTTCGCTCCAGATGTCTTCATCCAGCCCTGTGGCCGCTGTGTGATGCTGGATGGGGACGATCAAACAGTGACCTTCGGTCAGAGACACACAGTTCGGCAGACACAGGTACACCTGCATGAGAGAAAACACACCTGTCATGTGTGTGAATAAAGACACTGCACTAAAACCTTGAGTGCATCCTGTATCCTGTGTTCTGTCATCCCAAACACACATGGCTGAACATTCCTATCAGGCTGTAAAGGCATTCTAGGTGGTTGCCAGGGCATTGCTATGGTGTTTTAGGGAAGGGCATTGCTATGAGATTGCTAAGGTGTTTTGGGTGGTTGCCAGGGTGTTGCTATGCAGTCAATGCAGTGATATGGCTGTTCACCAGGGTGTTGCAATAGTGTTTTGGGTTGTTGCTATACAGTTGCTAAGGTGCTCTAAGCAGTGCCTAGTACATTCCCATCAAGCTGCAAAGGCATTCTAGGTGGTTGCCAGGGCATTGCTATGGTGTTTTAGGTTGTTGCTATGCATTAACTAAGGTGTTCTGAGTGGTTAGTGGGGTAAAGCATTACTATGAGATTGCTAAGGTGTTTTGGGTGGTTGCCAGGGTGTTGCTATGTGGTTAAGGTGTTCTGGGTGGTTACCAGGACGTTCTTATGGTGTGTTAGGTTGTTGATATGCAGTTGCTAAGGTGTTCTAAGTGGTTAGTGGGGTAGATCATTGCTCATGGCAATCTTACGGTGTGTTAAGTTGTTGATCTGCAATTGATAAGGTGCTCTGGGTGGTAATCAGGCATTGCTATGGAGTTTTAGGTTGTTGCCATGCATTTGCTAAGGTGTTGTAAGTGGTTAGTGGGCGTTGCTATGCAGTCGCTAAGGTGTTCTGGCTGTTTACCAGGGCACTGCTATGTGGTCGACAAGTTGTTTTGGGTGGTTACCAGGGTGTTGCTATAGTGTTTTGGGTTGTTGCTAGGCAGTTGCTAAGGTGCACTAAACAGTGCCTTGGACATTCCTATAAGCCTGCCTAAATGTTCTAGGAGGTTACCAGGGTGTTGCTATAGTGTTTTGGGTTGTTTCTATGCAGTTGCTATGGTGATTTCATGAACGTATATATATTTTAGTATGATTTTCTCGCAATAATTCATGTGACCATGGACCACAAAACCAGTCTTTTTTTTTTATTTTGATTCGTACATCATCTGAAAGATGAATAAATAAGCTTTCCATTGATGTTTGTTAGGATAGGAGAGGTCGAGATACAACTATTTGAAAATCTGGAATATGAAGGTGCAAAAAGACTAAATATTGAGAAAATCGCCTTTAAAGTTGTCCAAATTAAGTTTTCAGCAATGCATATTACTTATTAAAAATTAAGTTTTGATATACTTACGGTAAGAAATTTACAAAATACCTTTATGGAACATGATTTAACTTAACATCCTACTAATTTTGGCATTTGCTACAATATACCCGTGCAACTTAAGACTGGTTTTATGGCCCAGGGTCTCATATGCTGTGCTTTTCAAAGTCAAATGTGTCAAATGTCCAACTTGATTCAATAAAAATTCAAAGTTTTTCAGCAACATTTTCTAGCAAGCAGATATGCAACAGCAACATATCGTGCCTTGTTTCCGACAGCGACAATGAGATGTTTGGGCAGTTCAGGGCTGTCGAAGCAGTGTCTGCATTTCTCCATCTGTCCAGCTAACCGCCGAGTCTCTTGCACGGCTTTGTTCCTCTGCCGTTCTTCATCTCGGCCCGATCTTTCTTTCTGAGCAGCGCTGGACACAAACATGTCATCCAGCGTGTAGTTATCGCCGTCTGTCCTCCCCATCATCTGCAAAACACATCCATCAAAAGCACATTCAAAACAAACTCATTACAGAGTTTGCGTGCAGACTTTAATCAGTCACTTTATCCTGCATGTCTGCGAGTCTTATCTTGATTTAGGAGCTGAAAGCAGGACAGAGGAATGAGTATCATTTTATGAGTTTTATAACTTGCAGGCCAAAAGGGTTCATAAATCGATGAAAAGCAAATAATTAGTTACACTACTGCTCAAAAGTTTGGGATCAGTAAGACTTGTAATGTTTTTAAAGAAGTCTCTTATGCTTATCAAGGCTGCATTTATTTGATCAAAAATACAGGAAAAAACAGTAATATTGCAAAATGTTATTACAATATAAAATGATGGTTTTTATTTTAATATATTTTAAAATCTAATTTATTCCTGTGATGCAAAGCTTAATTTTTATGAGCTGTTACTCCAGACTTGAAAATACACTAGATCCTTTAGAACTCATTCTAATATGCTGATTTATTATTAAAGTGATCAATGTTGGAAAGCAGTTATTTTTTGGAACCTGTAATTCTATTTTTAAGGATACTTTGAAGAATAACAAGTTAAAAAGAACAGCATTTGTTAAAAATATTAACCTTGTCTAGCAATGTAAATCAATGATATCACTTTTTATTAATTTAACACATCCTGGCTGAATAAAAGTATTAATTTCTTTCAAAAGAAAGAACAAAAAAAGATGTACTGACCCCAAACTTTTCAACAGTAGTGCATATTGTTAGAAAACCTTTCTATTTTAAATAAATGCTGTTGTTTTTAACCTTTTATTGATAAATGTATTACAGGTTCCAAAAAGATATTAAGCAGGTATTAAGCAGCACAACTGTTTTCAACACTCATAATAAATCGGCATATTAGAATGATTTCTGACGGATCATGTGACGCTATAGACTGGAGTAATGATGCTGAAAATTCAGCTTTGATCACAGGAATAAATTAAACTTTAAAATATATTCACATAGAAAACAGTTATTTTAAATTGAAATAATATTTCATAATTTTACCCTTTTTTTTGTATTTTTGATCAAATAAATGCAGCCTTAATGAGCATAAGAAACATCTTTAAAAACCATTAAAAATCTTACTGATCCCAAACTTTTGAACAGTAGTGCATATTGTTAGAAAACCTTTCTATTTTAAATAAATGCTGTTCTATTTAAACATTTATTGATCACAGAATCCTGAAAAATATTATCAAAGGTTGTAAAATTTTTTAAATAGCACAACTTTTTTAACATTGATAAAAAAATCAGCATGTTAGAATGGTTTCTGAAGGATAATGTGACTAATGTAATGATGCTAAAAATGTAGTTTTGTATTACAAGAATAAATTACATTTTTAAATATATTCACATAGAAAACAGTTATTTCAAATTGAAATAATATTTCACAATATTAAATTACATTTTTTTTCTGTAATTTTGATCAAATAAATGCAGCCTTAATGAGCATAAGAAACGTCTTTAAACACCATTAAAAATTCTTACTAACGTTTGAACAATAGTGCATATTGTTAGAAAACCTTTCTATTTTAAATAAATGCTGTTGTTTTTAACCTTTTATAAATCTTTTTATAAATCGGTATATTAGAATGATTTCTGAAGGATCATGTAACACTTAAGACTGAAGTAATGATGCTGAAAATTCAGCTTTGACCACAGGAATAAATTAAACTTTAAAATATATTCACATAGAAAACAGTTATTTTAAATTGTAATAATATTTCATAATTTTACCCTTTTTCTGTATTTTTGATCAAATAAATGCAGCCCATAATGAGCATAAGAAACGTCTTTAAAAACCATTAAAATTCTTACTAACGTTTGAACAGTAGTGCATATTGTTAGAAAACCTTTCTATTTTAAATAAATGCTGTTGTTTTTAATCTTTTATTGATTAAAGAACCCTGAAAAATAGTATCACAGGTTCTAAAAAATATTAAACAGCACAACTTTAACATTGAAAATAAATCAGCATATTAGAATGATTTCTGAAGGATAATGTGACTAATGTAATGATGCTAAAAATGTAGTTTTGTATTACAAGAATAAATTACATTTTAAAACATATTCACATAGAAAACAGTTATTTCAAACTGAAATAACATTTCACATTATTAAAATTTTTTCTGTATTTTTGATCAAATAAATGCAGTCTTGATGAGCATAAGAAACGTCTTTAAAAACCATAAAATCTTACTGATTCCAAACTTTTGAGCAGCAGTGTATGTTAAGTTTAAAACAAAAATGCATGAAAAATACACACTATTTTAGAAGTTTTACATATTATGATTTGAGGACGTCCTAATTATCATCTTGTATACTACACTGGAGAGATAATACGCAGATTAGCAAGAAGCCAAGCACTTTTGCAAGAGGAACAGAGGTCAGGTGACCGGATTGGGCGGCAGGTGATCATGTGATCTGACTGAGGGTCAGGTGCGCTTTTACCGTTGATTGCTGGCAAACCTGCGGGTCATTATCTGGAGCAGAATCCAGAAAACAGCAGCAGATGCGACTGGGCCGTAGGGATTGTGTTAACAGAGCGCGTGTGCGTCTTTCTAACACACGCCAGAGCCAAAGAGGTTTAACGGTGTGCTACAACAAGCAGACAAAGAGGCAATGTATCCGTAGCAACGGGTGATCTGTGTGGGAGGCGTGTCTGTTCACACTGGCATGTTTGATTGACAGATGGAGAGGAGCCGAGGTGTTGGAAAGTCTGGCTGAATTCAGACTGTGCTTTCAGTTCTGCATTTATTCTCTGCTTTGATGCTTTCTACCTCCAGCTGAAATGCAAATAAAAAGCCTAGACAGAGCAGAGATTTTAAGGATAGGTCTGTGGTTGGCTGACAACTGTCTGGAACACATATACAGCCGACTGGAGATAAACAAACAGACAACTAGATTTGTATTTTCAGTTTCATTTAAACGCAGGTTTGGCACACGTCTTGGTTATGGTCGACTACTTAAAAATGAACACAGAACACAACAGTATTTGCACTGAAAAAGTGGCTATTAAATACATGCAAAAAAGCAAAAAAAAGGCAAAAACAAAAGATTACCAAGTATGCAATAAAATTAAGAAAAAATACAAAATCAAATTAAAATGTAGTATGCAACTATTACAATAACTTCATCATAGCTGGGTTTACATACTAATTATTTAATCTATTTCGTATTTATTTATCTACTTAATAATGCATTTAATAATCTATTAAACTGATGCAAAAAAGTATGCAGTAAAACAAAGAAAAACTACAAAATCAAATCAAAATGTATTATATTATGTTATATTGCAATAACTTCATCATAGCAGGGTTCACATTATTTTAATCAAAGGGAGATTTTTTCATTTAAATCACATTTTTACGATTTTACGTTTTTAATTATTAAAATTTAAATTGAATAACCAAACAACAATTAAGTAAATAAAAAGAAAAAAAAAAAAGAATATGCACATTTCATTGTGCAAATAAATGCGAGAGAGAAAACCAATCACATTTAATATGCAAATATTAAAAGAAGTATTTGTTGTTTAAATTTTAAAACTTGAAATTTAATTAAATTAAATACATAAAAGAATTAGAGAAAAAGGACATTTTTATATAGATCTTTAAATGATTCACATTTTTAATTAAAATTTAATTTAACTAATCAAATAAATAAAATAAATTAAACTGAATTAAATTAAAAACTGACAACAAAAAATACACATTTTATTATTTTTGCAAATAAGAAAATCAACTGCATTTTTTGTATGCACATATTACAATATCGAATATTGCATGCTATTAAAGGGACAAAAAAGATGTTTAAATTTTAATTATTTATTTTTAATTATTAAAATTAAGATTTAGACTGAAATTAATACATTTTTAAATTAATTGTATAATAATTAATAAAAGCAATTAATAAAATAAATTGAAATAATAAGCTCATAAATAAATATAATTAATTTTCAATCTATATTTATATTTTAATTTTATATATATATATATTTTTTTTTATTATTAATATTAAATTAATCAAATAAATAAATAAAGTTAGAATCAAATTTTAAATTGAGTGAATTAAAATTTAATAAATAAATTAAAAAATTAATTGGAATAAGCAAATAAATTGAAATTGAATAAAAATATGTGACCCTGGACCACAAAACCAGTCATAAGGTTAAATTTTACAAAACTGAGATATATACATCATATGAAAGCTCAATAAATAAGCTTTCTATTGATGTATGGTTTGTTAGGATAGGACAATATTTGGCCGAGATGCATCTATTTGAAAATCTGAAATCTGAGGGTGCAAAAAAATCAAAATACTGAGAAAATCACCTTTAAAGTTGTCCAAATTAAGTTCTTAACAATGCATATTACTAATCAAAAATTACATTTTAATATATTTATAGTAGGAATTTTACAAAAAATCTTCATGGAACATGATCTTTACTTAATTTCCTAATGATTTTTGGCATAAAAGAAAAATCAATAATTTTGACCCATACTATGTATTTTTGGCTAATGCTACAAATATACGCCAGTGACTTGAGACTGGTTTTGTGGTCCAGGGTCACATATAATTATGTTTATATTTATTCAAAGGAAATCAAAGGAAGATTTACAAATTTTAATCGCATTTTAAAATTAACTGAACATTTTTAATGATTAAAATGCAAATAAATGCAATACAGAAAACCAACTGCATATTTAGTATGCAAATATTAAAATAACTGTTATAAAATGTAATCAAACTAAGATGGCAATGAAGAAATGGATGCCAAAAAAGACACCAAGCACATTTCAGTATACAAATGATTTTAAGGAAGCAAATCAGTTGTTAATTCATTCTGCAAATATTTCAATGACATCATTGTTGTCAGTTACATTTAGAACAGCGAACATTCTATCAATGAGGTCAATGTTCTAAAAATTTTAAATGTAGTTGAACATTCTGCTGAACGTTCCAGATTAAATGAACGCAATGCGTTGCAATACTCTGCACATTCACACACACCAATTTTGGCAGCTACTGGTGAAATTGGCGAAATAAATATATTAATAACACTTTTAGCCGCTATGCCATGGTAACTTGGCAGCGAGAGAGAGACGGAGAGATGTGGCGCTAAAATGTGCAAATGTTTGTCACTTTTATATTTCTCGTCTCCATGGCGACCGTGACGTCTTAGTTTATTATAACGGATTTTAGTAGCCCAGCCCGGGTTTCAAATCGGAGAAACACCAAATCACGTCGGAGCCAGAGAGCAGGACAGACTGAGAGATTGATCACACGATTCCTCCGGCCTCACCGTCACCATCTGCTGATGCCAGTCTGTCTTACGACCACAGAAAAATATACAACCACAGGCTGTTTGTGCATGTCTGCGGCTCACAAACTCATTCCTGATATAATAAAGGGGCTGAATATTTCTATACCACATGCATTTCATTGTTTTTTTTAACTAATGGACTTAAAAAGCACATGCTCAGGCTAAAAATAGTGATTACATCGCTGCTCATTTTCAAGTTTTTCAAGTTTACTGAAAAACATCTCATTGAAAATATATGACATCCAGTCAGTGATATTTTAGTAATATTGAAATACTATTATAGTTTTCAATAATATTTTGTATTAGATTTATTTTTATATTTCCCATTTTAATTTTAATTGAAGGTTTAGGTTTTTTAGTAGTTTTTTTATATCTCTATAAAGTTTTTATTTTTATTTCAGCTGTAGTTTTGAAGTTTTAGGTTTATTTATTATGTTTTATATCTCTATATAGTTTTTATTTTCACTTAAGCTGTAGTTTTAGTTAGTTTAATACATCAATTTAAACTAAATAAAATAAGCTTTGGCTGCTAGCTTTATGTTTATTTTATTTCAAGCAGTATAATTTTAGTATTATTGATTATATTTTTGTTTTTTATATTTTTTATTTTTATTTGTCGTGCGTTTCAGTAAATTTTACAAGTTTTGTTTGTTTTAAATATATATGTGTGGTTTATTACTTTTTCCATTTTATTTATTATAATAAAATTGAATTATATATTAAATGTTCGTTATTTTAATACATCAAGTTTAAACTAAATTAAAATGAGAAATATTGCTTTGGCAAGTAGCTGAAAAATAAATAAGTTTAAGTTTTTTATATTATTTCAGTTTATCTTTATTTTCAAGCAGTGTAAGTTTTGTATCATTAAGATATTTTTTTATTAATATACTGTTTATTTTATTTTATTTTATTATATTTTTTTATTATTTTATCTTTATTTCAGTTTTAGTTTTTAAATACATCAAGCTAAAATAAATGAGAAATGTTGCCTTGGTATTATTTATTCTCTAGTTGAGTTATTTTTGTATCATTGATATACAGTAATATAATATAATATAATATTTGTAATATTTTAAAAATTTTTTAGTTTTTAAAGTTTTTGTATTTAGAAATTTTCCATTTTCATTTTAGATAAAGTTTTTGTAATTTTGCATTGTATTTGTGCCTTTTTTTTAACTTTTTGGTTTGTTCTAAATATTTACATAGGTCTGTACAGTTTTTATAAACATAGTTATAGTTTTTATTAAATTATTAATATTTAAATTTTAGTTTAGTTTAACATCTAAATTAAAATGAGAAATGTTGCAACAGCAACTTGCTAAAATAATTTTCTTTTTATTATTTTATTTCAGTTAATGTTTATATTACATCAAGCTATGTTTTTATGGTTTTAATTGTAGTTTCAGTCTTAGGTAACTATAAGAACTCTGATATTAAGTAATAAAAATGTTGTTTTATGGTTTTAGTTTCAGTATATAACCTCATTTTCATTTGCTTTTTCAATGCAAATCTCTTTTTGAATGTCCCTTTAGAAATATATAGACTACTTAAGACTGGACCACAAATATAGTCTTTATATTTGTAGCAATTTGGGTCTCATTTATCTGTGTCTGGTGTGTAAGGAGTGTGTCAATGAGACTGATGCTCACCTTGCCCGCCATGCGCGAGTAAAGAGCGTTTTGATCTTCAGCAGTGCTCATCTTCTCCCGTCTGACCATCTCTTGCAGATTCATACCATCATCATCCTCAAAATAGCGCACACGCTCGCCGTCCTGGTGCGTCTCGATCTAAAAATCCCATTAGAGGAGAAAATTTGACCTCATTCAAAGTTGTACTTTTGCCATGCAACAAGTTAATATTCATTTTAAGTAAATAAACCTCACTTAAAATACCATAGCTAGCAAAATCACATCAAAACTGTCAGAATATTAATACTTAAAATACAAAAATGACCAAAGTTAAAACTCAAGTAAATACTGTATATATATATAAAAAAAAAAAACAGACTAATAAAAACAACCGAAACACAGCAAAATTACTAAGACTTCTACTAAAATTTTAAATGGAAACATACAAAAAATATCACTGCAGCTTTGTTTCTGTTTTTTTACATTTATAAAGAGATATATATATATATATATATATATATATATATATATATATATATATTTCAGAAATAAAATATACTTAGATAAATAACGTAAACTAAATGAAAATGAGAAGCTAATTAAAAATACTAAATGGCTAAATAAAAATAAATCTATAAATAAATAAATACTTAATTTTTTTTTTAGAAAAATTTAAACTGAACTAAAATTAAAACAGACATAAAATAAATATAAAAATAATATAAAAAAAATCAAATGACTAAACATTACACTAAAATTTTAATAAATAAAAAATATAAATTAAAAAAATAAAATATAAAAAAAATACTAATTTACACATCAAATTTGTCATGAAAAAATCTGAAACAAACCTTCAGTTGTATCGAGATACCTTTTTTTATTCCTTTTTTTTGGTGATTTTAGCAAAAGTCTTAGTAACTTGGCTGAGTTTATGCCATTTTTATTACTCTTGTTTTTTTTTAATATATATCCAGTATTTACTTCAGTTTTAACTTCGGTCATTTTTGTATATCAAATTAAACTAAATGAAAATGAGAAATGTTGCTTTATAACAAGCTGAAATAAACATTTCAGTTTTTTTAAATTGTATTTTTTTCCTTAATTCTTTTATTAATTCCAAGTAGTTGTATTTTTTTAAATTTACATAAGCACTTTATATTGTTTTAGCTGTAGTGAAGTATAATAACTCTGTAAAGCCGTGTATGTGAGCATTTGTCTCACCGCTTTCCGTTTCCTCCGTCCTCCTTTAGGCTCTTGTGGTTCTGACTGGGCTTTGACTGGCCAGGCTCGTCCCGATGAGTCGGTCCTGAACAGCACCACTTCCTTTTCTGCGTCTGTTGGTGTAGAAACTGCTTTGTTCTTGTCTTTTCTCTGAGCTCGGTTCTCTTTGGCTCGACGGGCCGCTTCCATCTGAGCTTTTAGCTTTTCCACCAGTGCCTGAGATTATTCACACACAATCAAAACATACCATCAGAAGATGACTAGCATACAAAAACAGAATCAAAACCTTGTGAGCTTCCTACTTAAGGCATCAAATTGTAGGTTTTCAGAAGTGTTTTAATGAGCTCACTGTGTTTCCCATGATCTCTGCTTTGACGAGTTTGGCTCCCAGTTTATTCATCTCTTCATCCGTCAGGATCACCTCTTCCTCCTCCTCTTCCTCACTCTCTGAACTGAAGATTGACAAACCCAGTCAGTTTTAGCATGGGTGACGTTCACAAAAGGAAGTGTAAAATAATAGAAAAAATGTCCCTGACTTCATGACATTACTGTAAAAACCATAACATAACCATACTCAAAAAAATAAACATGGTTACTACAGTTAAATCATGGTAACCACAAATTAACCATGGTTTTCCTACATTAACCATAGTGTAATGTAAAGTATAAAAATTTATTAATTTACATGACTTTACCAGATCTAGAAAACAGTTTTAACATTAGGTTTCTTCATATCTGACCCTGGACCACAAAACCAGTCATAAGGTTAAATTTTACAAAACTGAGATGTATACATCATATGAAAGCTCAATAAATAAGCGTTCTATTGATGTATGGTTTGCTATGATAGATATATGTGACCCTGGACCACAAAACCAGTCTTAAGTCGCTGGGGTATATTTGTAGCAATAGCCAAAAATACATTGTATGGGTCAAAATTCTAGATTTTTCTTTTATGTCAAAAATCATTAGGAAATTAAGTAAAGATCATGTTACATTAAGATTTTTTGTAAAATTCCTACTATAAATATATCAAAATGTAATTTTTGATTAGTAATATGCATTGTTAAGAACTTAATTTGGTCAACTTTAAAGGTGATTTTCTCAGTATTTGATTTTTTTGCATCCTCAGATTCCAGATTTTCAAATAGATGTATCTCGGCCAAATATTGTCCTATCCTAACAAACTATACATCAATAGAAAGCTTATTTGATATGTATATATCTCAGTTTTGTAAAATTCAACCTTATGACTGGTTTTGTGGTCCAGGGTCACATATCTATTTGAATATCTGGAATCTGAGGATGCAAAAAAATCTAAATACTGAGAAAATCACCTTTAAAGTTGTCCAAATTAAGTTCTTAACAATGCATATTACTAATCAAAAATTACATTTTGACATATTTACAGTAGGAATTTTACCAAAAATCCTCATGGAACATGATCTTTACTTAATTTCCTATGATTTTTGGCATAAAAGAAAAATCAATAATTTTGACCGATACAATGTATTTTTGGCTATTGCTACAAATATACCCCAGCGACATAAGACTGGTTTTGTGGTCCAGGGTCACATATATGATACACATATATCATTTTTTGATAATTTGATACTTATTTTGATAACTATTTGAAAATCTAGAATCTGAGGGTGCAAAAATCTTGAGAAAATCACGTTTAAAGTAAAATATATAAAAGTTCTTACTAATCAAAAACTAAGTTTTGATATATTTACGGTAAAAAATAAAAAAAATATCTTCAATTTCTTTACTTAATATCCTAATGGTTTTTGGCATAAAAGGAAAAAATATAATTGTGACCCATACAATGTATTTTTGGCTAGTACTACAAATATAACCGTGCTACTTAAGGCTGGTTTTGTGGTCCAGGGTCACATATATCCATTTTTTTTTCCAGCACAATGGGAATCCTGGTTCTTCAAAGAAAAAAAAAATTGTAAAAGGGGTAAATTAAAACAAACAAACAAACAAAAAAAAAGATTCTTAGTTGTTTTGTGAATAACATTAGTGAAATACTTTATTCTGACCTGCTCACTGCTGTTGTAGTTTTGCTCTCTTCCAGTGGGGCGGCGCTCTTCTCTATATATTTCTGTGGTTTCGGCATCTCCTTTGGCTCCTGCACAGCACTGCTCTTCCTCCAGACAGGTACAACACCATCATCATCATCAACAACAGGTTTCCTGAATCTTGCACTCTGATTGGACGCAGAGCCTTTTGACCCCGCCTTCCTGAACCCCGCCCCTCCATTTAAATCATCATCAGCCTCTGCGGGTTTGAGGAACTTGAGGCTGGACAGCGATGAAGTGCTTTGTCTCTGGGATTGCCGATCATCGTCTGCATCCGTCCAGGATCTCGGATGGCGTTCGTCTCGGCCTCGAGAGCTTCTATCAAAGTCTCGCTCTCTTTCTCTCTCAGCGCGTGGAGATCTGTCTCTCCGCCTTTCCTCACGGTCTCCTCTTCTCCATCTTTCTCTCCCTTCTTCTCTGTCATCTCTCCTCCATCTCTCTCGGTCTCCTCTCGTCTCACTCCTCTCTTCTCTTCTCTCTCCATACGCAGCATCTTCTGCCTCTCGCAGTCTCTTCTGAAACTCTTCCATGGACTATGGGGGAAAAAGAGAACCAAAGCAGATCAAATTCACTACAGTTTAGTACTGGTCGCCCTCAGTGTGAAATGATGCATTAGAAGACACTGTTCAACTTAAAATACACAAGTACGTTTTAGGCAATCGGGTTCCAGAAGTATTAATTGATGGTATACAATTCTGTTATGATCAAAAGTCAGTGAAATTTCAAATAATAATAATAATAATAATAAAAAAAACAAAACAAAAAAAAAAAAACAGCACAGCAGTGACTGGCTACTCCCATGAAATACTGTAAATAATGTTGGGTTTATATTTTTCTAAACATATAAATACATGTATATATATATATGATTGTTTTGCAATAAAATATATTAATATATTGAAATAAATTCTATATTAAAACATATAATATACATTTTTTAATAATTTATTTAAATATAATTATTAAAATTAAATATAAATATAAATTATAGTTAATTTCATATAGTTAATTATATTAATTAATATATTTAAAATTTGATTTTAATTATATTAAATAAATGTATTTTACAGTAATATATTAGTAGTACATTTATTATGAATATGTTATAACATCAAAATACATTTAATAATATGTTATTCAAATATATTATTTTGCACAAAATTTAAATATATATTGTGCAATTATTTCACAATAAATCTAAAATATATAATGTTTTGTATATATACAAATATATATATATAATATTTTTCTGCAATAAAATATACAAAAATATTTAATTAAATTTATATATATATATATATATATATATATATATATGCTTGTTTATATATATATATATATATATATATATATATATATATATATATATATATATATATATATTAAACTATCTAAAAATTAATATATTTGAATAAAAAAATTATATATATTTACATTTACATATGAATATGTTAATTCATTATGTATAATAATAATAATAATAATAATAAGTATGCATTATATGAAATATTTTAATTTTATATTGATTTATATATAAAATTATATTTTAATAAAATTAAAGTTTTTATCAGTTTCACTATCAGATAGTTTTAAGATACATATTTTCCTATATATATATATATATATATATATATATATATATAAAATT
>NC_133374.1:4997243-5069339 GCF_049309525.1 Garra rufa
ATGTAGTATACATTAATATATTAATATTAATTATTTCAAAATATATAAATAATATGCTATTCAAATATATTCAAAATGTATTATATATATAAAATATATGAATATATTCAATTAACAAATTATATTTATATTAAAACAATATTTTAAAATTATATATATATATATATATATATATATATATATTTTTTTTTTTTTACAAATGTTAATTATATGAAAAAAATGTTTTGTACATTTAAAAGTTCAATTATGCTATCTAATGCACTTTGATGCAGTTTGAGGGTTATTTTTATCATATCGCCCACCCCTAACTTTTGTTTTTAGTTTGTTTGACAGATACTGTGACAATGGCCCAAAACACACCTTTCATGCTTTTCATGCATGAAGTTTAAATATATTTTAAAAGCTAAACTTTTTGCCCAAAAGACCTACCGTTTCATTCATGTGACCATAATGATATTGAGACACAACGATCTTGATAATGCCATCACATCCCTACTAATGACACATGAAATTATGAAGTAGAAGGACAGAAAGACTATTTTCTTGTAAAACATATGGTAACACTTTATTTTACGGTTTCTTTACAAGTTGCTTATTAGCATGCATATTAATAGAATATTAGCCATTTAATAGTACTAATTAAGCACATATTAATGCATTATTCTACATGACCTTATTCTACACCCCTAATCCTACCCAATACCTAAACTTAACAACTAACTAACTAAATATTAATAAGCAGCAAATTAGGAATTTATTGAGAAAAAAGTCATAGTTAATAGTGAATAAGTGCTCCCTATTCTAAAGTGTTACCAATCTTTGTTTGAAAAATCTTTAACAAAATCTTTTTACAGTGTATAGGATTTTACTCAAACTTGTACCGCCTACAGCGACTGAGACGAAAATAACGTCTCTGAGTCTGACCGTGTAGGATTATCGCACTTGATTTCGGCATTCACCTTTTTTAGCCGAGGTACCGGAGGTTTCCTCGGGGGGCAGACCACTTCCTCCATCCTTCCAGTAAGGGTTCAACTCTAACCTGTGAAGACCAGCCTGAGAGAAAGAGAGAGGCACACATGATAAACACTCCCCTCACATGACAAAACTCTACAGAAGTGCTTATTTTAACTTTCGGTTTGGCTGTTTAGGCCAAGTTTAAAAGCTGTTTGCATCAAGGAGAAGGTAATAAACTTTAACTGCATTTTTAATTTTAAATGACAAGACACAAGATTTCACACACTGGTACTGAACAGTACTTTCACAGCTTTATATACACGAAATCCAAACAAATGGAAGATTAATTGCTTTTCAACGCAAGTATTCGCAACACAAATTGCTGTGGATGCTTTTGCAAAAGATGCAAGGAATGCAAAACGTTCACAAATGCAATTCTGCAAAGATGCATAGCAATGAGAAATGCATTATGCTAAAATAGGACAATTATATGTTAATAATAGCAGCTCAGTTTCACAAACTGTTTGCTTGTTTGTTTTACCAGCATTTAAGAGTCCAGACTGTTAAAACCTTTTACAGTTGACTGCTTTTGTTATTGGCATTAAATATGAAAAATCTTGACATGTAATGGATTTTTATTGATATTATTGAAACCAGAATGCTCATTAGGAAACACTAAAGTTTTTGCAATTAGCAGATTTTTTTTTCCAAGATGTTCGAAGACACAAACGTTGCTCACCTGTTCGATAGCCTGTGCTTTCTGCCTCTCTGCCTCTTTCTCGGCCTCTTTCTGTGCTCGTCTCTCTCCTTGCGAGGTTGTCTTCATCGCTAAGAAGTCAAAGGTCATCCATTCGTCTCTCTAGGAAAGGTCAAACAGACATAGGCTATTAAAAAACAAGAAACAAAATCAGTACTAATTCTGCATTAAGTACAAAATTAGTTGTTCCAATTTAGCAGGCTATGGATATGCCAGTTCAGTATACTAAAGTACAACTGCAAGGTATTTTTATTTAGTACATACTACTTAAATGTATTTGAGTTGTATTTTGATTAATAAAATAAAAATTCTAAAAATTGAAATACAAAAAATTAATTTAAATTACTCATGCTTACAAATGAAGCACTTATTTTTATTTTGTTATAAACCGGCCAAAAGAGACCTCCTCCGAACTATAGTAGGCTACCAGAAAGAAAAAAAAATTCTATGACGATTATCAATATCTAATATATGTGACCATGGACCACAAAACCAGTCATAAGGTTTAATTTTACAAAACTGAGATATATACATCATATGAAAGCTCAATAAATAGCTTTCTATTGATATATGGTTTGTTAGGATAGGACAATATTTGGTCGAGACATCTATTTGAAAATCTGGAATCTGAGGATGCAAAAAAATCAAAATACTGAGAAAAACACCTTTAAAGTTGTCCAAATTAAGTTCTTAACAATGCATATTACTAATCAAAAATTACATTTTGATATATTTATAGTAGGAATTTTACAAAATATCTTTATGGAACATGATCTTAATTTCCTAATGATTTTTGACATAAAAGAAAAATCAATAATTTTGACCGATACAATGTATTTTTGGCTATTGCTACAAATATACCCCAGCGACTTAAGACTGGTTTTGTGGTCCAGGGTCACATATAAGATCTTTTTTGCATATCGCCTAGCCCTAATTTGTAGTATACTAAAATAAATGTGTTTTAAATACATTTTAGTATATTTATTTCTCACTAGGGCCTTTATCCTACATAATACATTTTCTTGCATTTCTGAGTGCACAGATGAAACAAGATTTTTAGGCGTTTCAAAGTTTTATGCACATCTTGGTGTTTCCATTCAGTTTTTTTGTTCTGCATCGAGGATTTTTTTTTTCAGTAAATGTGTTTACAATGCACTATTTGTGCATGTTTTCGTTAAAAAAAGCTAATAATAATTATCAGTCTAAATTGAGTATTTCCATTGTAGTTTTAATAGAACACATTTGTGACATCTTGTCATTTTCATTCACCATTTATTTTTTGTGATTCACAATTTTTTTTTTAAATGAAAACATACCTAATGAGGTGCATTAATGAAGTCACTCTATTTGGACCCACAACCAATTTTAATCCTGCTCAAAATTAACATTCTAGAGGTTAAAAAAGCATTTTTATGTAGTATGAATCACATCATGGCCTATTTGTGCAAAGCTAGACCTTGCACACGTCGCATCAGCTCTCACTAAAATTGAATGACTTCTGGTAGCTTTGAAAATGGCTGTCAGTGTGAACGCCCTCGTGGCGCAGAGAGAGCAGAGAGAGCTCTTCAATTCAACTAATAACAGTATTGAAGTTTCCACAAGTGGCTTTACTGTGTAGGACAACAATCACCCACTCTGACACACACACTCTCGCTCTCTCATAATCTCAATGTCTTTCTGAAGACTGTGATTACAGACCACAGCAAAGACAGTAATCAGATCATGTTAAGCTGTGTGACAGACAGGTAATACGGAAAAAAATCTGTTATCTCTAAAAGAGGAATAATATTACTGTGATTTTGGGAATACTGGGAGAGATTACTGATCTAATATTGGGGTCCATAGATAACAACAGAGTAGGAGCTTACTTGATTAGTACTGGCGGAGGTAGCAGCAGGCGTGGCCTCATGCTCCGCCTTCCATGCCTTGTCTCCGCCCCCTGACGAAGGCAGGGCTTCCACCCACTCATCCTCTGAGTCCTGAAATCAAACAAGGGTTGACAGGATATTTGTGATGTTTTTATCAGCTGTTTGGACTCTCATTCTGACGGCACCCATTCACATCCATTGGTGAGCAAGTGATGAAATGCTACATTTCTCCAAATCTGATGAAGTAACATACTCATCTACATCTCGAATGGCCTGAGGGTGGGTTATATTTCAGAAAATGTTCACTTTTGGTTCAACTATTTCTTTAACATGATTGAAAGGGTTAAATGTAACATTCAGGTACATACTTCAGAGCCATCACAAGATGCATCTTCCTCGTCTTTTTTCTCTTTCTGGATTTTCTTCTTCTTTTCTTTCTTACTCTTTTTTGCTTTCTTTTCCTTTTTCTTTTTTTTGTTTTTCACCTCATGTTCCTGTGTGCAAAAACAACCAGAGAAATTAAATCCAGTGTGAAGACAGACCCAACACAGGGTGCACAACATATTGTTAAAAACAACATGAACCTGCTTTTACAACAATTTAACTACATTAAAAAACACATGCCTGATTTAAGAAGAGGGTTTTAAAAATAGCCAAAGAATATTATTTTACTAACTTATTCATTTTAAGTTCCAATTGTGCTACTAGAATGTTAAAAATGTTCAGTGTTAAGTAAATATTTTTTAATTGTTGTTTTGTATTCATTTTTTGGTAAAGCAAGACAAAACTGTAAAAAGCACATTTTGGCGATTTAATTTCTGCAATGGAGAAATTTTTTTTGGCAAATACGTGGCAAAAAAACAAAAAACTGTGTTCGGTAATCTGCCTTTGGCCTTTGGCCCAGTGTTCAATTTTTAGTTTGGCTTCGGGCAAGAATTTTAATTTCGGTGCATACCTAATAATTTTTAGAGTATGGTTTCTGAAGGATCATGTGACACTAAAGACTGAAGCAATGATGCTGAAAATTCAGCTTTGCATCACAGGAATAAATTAGATCTTAAAATATATTCAAATAGAAAACACAAAATTAATAATATTTCACATTTTTACTGTATTGACTGTCTTTTTAGATTAAATAAATGCAGCCTTGGTGAGCAAAATAGACCTGAAGTTATTTTAAGAATCATCTACAAAAACATGCACATTCATATGAGTTTCTCATCATCTTTAATGAGGCTCATGCTGTAGTTTGACCTCTACCTGGCCTATCTGCTGCAGTCGCAGGTCAACATCCGGAAGCATCCATGTGTCCTCACCCCTGGCCTTCCTCTCAGCCTTCCTCTGCTCCTCTTTCTCGTACTTCTCTTTAGCCTGCAGAGAGATACAGAAGCAGGAGAAGTGGTGATTTCTGGAAGCAGATAAGCATTATGGGCTGTTTAAACTCTAATTACATATTTGTCAGCTGCATCCGTCGGCTGTGCGTGTGCTCTGAGGTGATAAAGGTTTGTCAGGGTTCAGGCAGACTGAAGCAAATGTGTGCACAGAGAAAACCCAACACAGCTGGCAGAGAGATAACAGATGCATTATGCGTACTGAGATCTGCACATCAGTGACTACGTTTGGAATAGCAAACTACTAATATTTCTGCAGTATGTGAATTTTCCATTTTCACCAACAACCCAATTAACATCCTATATTTAATCAAATGTGACCCTGCCTGGACCACAAAACCAGTATTAAGTAGCATGGGTTATGTTTGTAGTTATAGCCAAAAATACATTGCATGGGTCAAAATGGTACTGAAGATCATGTTCCATAAAGATATTTAGTACATTTCCTACAATAAATATATCAAAACTTAATATTTGATTAGTAATATGTATTGCAAAGGACTTCATTTGGACAACTTTAATGTTTTTTTTTCCCACCCTCAGATTCAGATGGTTGTATCTTCTGACCAACTATTGTCCATACATCAGTTTAAAGCTTTATTCAGATTTTCAATTAAAAAAAACTGACCCTTATGACTAGTTTTGAGGTCCAGGGTCACAAATATGCAGTATGAAAAAAAAAATGCAGCTTAGTAAACATATTTATTTCTGAGAAGACCTCACTGACTGGATTAATCATTCAACACAATGAGTTCATCTAACAATCCAGCGTACTACAGTTTGAAACATTTCACATTGTACACTACATTATTTTTCACATAATTTTTATTAGTAGCTAGCATTTCAGTCCGAACAGTCAATGTCTACCCCAGTAATATTTTACTATTTTTTATGTTTTTTTGTCATTTTATGTGCTTTTGACATATTTATTATTTTTAATATTTCTATTTAGCTTTAGTACAATTTTTAAATTAACTTTAGTTTTATATTTTCAGTTTTCAGTTTAATTTTATTTTTTGTGATTTTGCTATGCTTTTGCCATTTTAAAAATTTTGTAATATTTCTATTTAGCTTTAATTTATTTTTGTAACATTAGTAAATTAATTTCTACTTTCTTTTTTTTATTTTTTCAATTTTTCAATTTATTTATTTTTATTTATTAACATATCTTTATTGCGAGGATTAACCCCTTGAGATGAAACATCTCGTTTTAAATGAACTTTTATTTTCATAAATTCAATTTTCGTTTTATTTTTAGATTAATTATTGTCATTTTTGTGTGCTTATTATAGCTTTTCGTCTTTCTATTTAGATTTAGTTTAATTGTATTTATTTTTTATGTGCTTTTGACATTTTTTTCATATTTCTATTTCTAACTTAATTTAATATTTTTATTTATTTTAATTCTAGTCATTTTTGTATTTTAATTTAAACTTATTTTAGTTAGATGTCAAGGAAGCCAATATTTCTGATTTTCAATTAACATTTAAATTTTAATTAGTTAGTCATCTAATATTTTTATTCATTGTTATTTTATATTTCTTTCAATTATCACTTTTTTTAATCACAAAAAATTATCACAATTTTTTTTTTAACAATTTCAGTTAACAATATCACCTCTGGCCTCTCCTCATAAACAGGAAGCAGTCAAACCACCAAAGACAAAGAGAGGAAATCATAAAAAAGAAAATATTGTTGTTATTTTACTACAGCAACTTCAAAAATCTTTTTAAAGGACAGAAAATAAATCAAATTCAACAGAGCAGCTGTTATCATCTGAAGACAGAGTTGACCATCCTGTTAAGAGCCACCATTTAAACAAAGCAATGTTCAGTGATGTTTATATTCCCATGCTAACCGTCATTAGGAGGAAAAATATCAACCCTGGCATTAGTCAGAAAGCCACAGAAAGAGTGAGAAAGCTCTATTATAAAGCAAATTTAAAAGGGATGCATATGCGTATCATCATTTACAATGGTTCTATAACAGATTATATGACCAGTTTAGTCAAGAATTAAAACATATTTGCTTTTTTGAAAGTCAGGGCATTTTCTTAAATCAGAGAGCTTGAGAATTTACTGTAAAAGGGATGAGAAAATGTTGTTTGTCTGACAATGCTCAAAGCATTTCCGCTAGCTGATATTCTATAAACACAAATGGCAAACATAATGCTAATCATTAATTAATCACAAGCATTACAATCTAAATTTGTACATAACCATGTATATCTGCTAAAAGTCAAGGCATGTTTAGTCCCATAATATACCATAAATTTGCAAATGGACCTTATTGTGGAATGTTAGCGCCCCCTGAAGGTAGTTCAATGTTAGTTCAGCTACAACAATAATCCAGACTGACTGTTAAGAATATTGTGTGAAATAAATTTGGAATTAATTTATATTTTGAGAACATCTCATTTAGTATGTTTAAATTACATCACAACTTTACACTGGACAAACATAACGTTTTAGAGAATGTATGAAATCAATTCATAATAAAATATTTATATTAATGAAAAAAGTTTGCTTGCAAAGTGAGCTAGGCTTTCTTTCTCAAAATGAATGAGAAAAAAAAATATTTAAAATTTAAAATATTTAAAAAATAAATATCTTAAAATAGATTTCCTTTTTAATGAATTTGTCTTCAGTGACAACTTTTGCATTAAAGCAACATAAACAGTTTTCAAAAACATTTAATATTACATACTACATACTATACAGTATTATTCAGAGTGGCTCATTTTGTTTTTAAAATGATTGTTTTTTTGCACACGTCACAATTTAATGCTGCTAAGACATTGCATTTTATGACAGAATGTTAAAGCAATTTGTTTTAAGAAAGATAGCAAGGACAAAATATTTAATTGAATTTTATACAATGAAGTACATTGACATATTTAATACAGCAACCTAAATTACAGATATTGACAAACGATACGTAAAGCAGCTCAAATGTTTAGGGAACAACACCTTAAAATAGCTCTTTCTTCTCTTTTATTTTTATATTTTATCATTTTTGTCATTTTTATAGTTTTTTTCATATTTAATTAAATATCTTCTCTCATTTATTTCAGTTTTAGTAATTTTAGTATTCCAACTTAAATTTATTTATTTTAGTTAGTTGTCAAAAAAAAAAGACTAATTCAAATTCAAGCTGCATATTCATTTAAGTTGAATGCAAAGGTTTGTAAGTAAATCTGTTGCATACAGCATTTGTTTCTTCTTTTTTTTTGGCAGGTATTGAGTCTTATTCTGGCTAAATATTAGTTGTAAGAGTTTATTTGTTTACCTGTTGTAGAACAAGCCCTCTTTCTTTCCTTTTATTTTAATATTTTTATTTTAAGTTAAATTTTTTGTCATTTTTATGTGCTTGTTATTTTAATATATTTTTTCCATATTTCTATTTAATTTAATTTAATATTTTTTAATTAACTTTTATTTTTAGATTTTCAGGTTATTAAATGTTTTATGTGCTTTTGTCATTTTTGTTGTTTTGTCATACTTATATTTAAATAATTTTAATATTTTTTACATTTAGTTTAGTAATTTTAGTATTCCAACTTAAACCTACTTATTTGAGTTAGTCGTCAAGGCAATATTTCATCTAACATAAGTTTGTCATCTAATTTTTTTGTTTGATTTTATTTCAGATTTCTTTCAATTATCAACATTTTCTAACATAATATGAAATCTAGAGTCATTTATTTTAAGAACGATAGCAAGGACAAGACATTTCATTAATTTGTAGATAATAAAGTATATAATTAATACAACAACAATAACAACAAATATTGACAAGCAATACATAAAGCAGCTCAAATGTTTAGGGAACAACTCTGAAATACGCTTTAGGACACAAAAAAGACACAAAAAAAGGCATAAATTCATAATAAAGCTGTATGTTCATTCAAGTTGAATGCAAAGGATTGTAAACAGATCTGTTAAAACAACACTCGCTTCTTATTCAGGCAGGACTTTGAGTCTTATTCTGACTAAATATTAGTTTAAAATGTATATTTGCTTTACCTGTTGTATAACGAGCTCTCTTTGTTCCCTTTTGGCCTCTTTTCTAGATTTAATGCTGTTTACGCTCTCAAAACTCCCACCGTATGCTGCCATGATGCTGCCGCAAACGAGCGCTCACTGTCGTAAACATCTACCGTATTGCGTCTGTCGCAGCAGATACTGAAACTAGCCTG
Source organism: Garra rufa (assembly GCF_049309525.1). NCBI lineage: Eukaryota > Metazoa > Chordata > Actinopteri > Cypriniformes > Cyprinidae > Garra > Garra rufa. The sequence continues at coordinate 5,006,412 of NC_133374.1, forward strand.
TTTTCCCTACAGAGGGCGCTGAATGCTGAACCCCATTGCGGCGCATTTAAATCTCAGGACGTTTTCTTCCTACTGGATACATTTTTACAGCACAGCCAAATTATTAATAACGTAAAAACAAATCGGGGAAATATGTGAGCTCCATACATTGTTAACGCGTATTTCGATACGGTAGGTGTTCACGACAGTGACGAGGGCGTTTGAGGCAGCAATATGAGATCGATTGATGTGAGTTTTAATAGCAAAAAACATTAAATACATAAAAACGGGAGGAGAGGCGAAATAGAGAACAAATACTACAAAAGGTAAAACAAAAAACACTTTAAACTAACATTTGCTATGCATGTTAGTCTGTGTGTCATCGCCTTTGCCTGTAATTAACCTGCATTAATTATGTCAAGATGAGATTGTTTTATGCATTATGCAGTTTCATTTATCATGATTTATATGGAACTACACTGTGTTCACTGTTGTCACTGAAATATAATCATCAGCATCATAAATCATTATGAATAGCAACAGTATCACTGGGATTTTGCATTTGTTGTGTTCAAATATTTATTGCACATACAGTTGAAGTCAAAAGTTTACATACACCTTGCAGAATCTGCAAAAATGTTACTTATTTTACCAAAACAAGACCAAAATGATTGTTATTTTTTTTTAGTACTAATCTGAATAAGATATTTCACATAAAATATGTTTACATATAGTCAACAAGTGAAAATTATAGTTGAATTTATAAAAAAATAACCCTGTTCAAAACTTTACATACACTTGATTCTTAATTCTGTGTTGTTACCTGAATGATCCACAGCTGTGTTTTTTTGTTTAGTGATAGTTGTTAATGAGCTCCTTGTTTATCCTGAACAGTTAAACTGCCTGCTGTTCTTCAGAAAAATCCTTCAGGTCCCACAAATTCTTTGGTTTTTCAGCATTTTTGTGTATTTGAACTCTTTCCAACAATGACTGTATGATTTTGAGATTCATCTTTTCACACTGAGGACAACTGAGGGACTCATACGCAACTGTTACAGAAGGTTCAAACTCTCACTGAAGCTGGGGGTGAAAACTTTTGAACAGAAAATGGAGATTTTTCTTATTTTGCCAAAATATCATATTTTTTCAATTTATTACTGCCCTTCAGAAGCTACAGAACATACTTACATGTTTTCCAGACGACAATATAAGTTAAATTTACCCTGATCTTCAAATTCAAAAAGTTCTTAAAAAAGGGCTCTTAATGCATGTTTTTCCTTTTAAAGCATCAGTGAGTGTTTGAACCTTCTGTAATAGTTGCATATGAGTCTCTCAGTTGTCCTCAGTGTGAAAAGATGGATCTCAAAATCATACAGTTATAGTTGGAAATGGTTCAAATACACAAAAATGCTGAAAACCCAAGAACAGCAGACAGTTTAACTGTTCAGGACAAATAAGAGACTCAACTCATGAACAACTATCACTAAACAAAAACACAGCTGTGGATCATTCAAGTAACAACACAGTATTAAGAATCAAGTGTATGTAAACTTTTGAACGAGGTCATTTTTATAAATTCAACTATTATTTTCTCTTGTGGACTATATGCAAACATCTTTTATGTGAATATCTTAATCAGGTCAGTACTTAATAAAAAAATCACATGCATTTCGTATGATCCCTGTTATTTTGCTAAAATAATGAGCATTTTTCAAATTCTGCAAGGTGTATGTAAACTTTTGACTTCGACTGTATATTATGAATTATTTGGCTTTGAGTCAAAGTATGCTCTTGAATGCAAAGAAAAACAGAAACTACGACAAAAATACAAGAACTGAGTAATACAATTTGGAAAATTAAACATACAGGTGTATTAATTTGTATAAAATAAACTTATTATTTTTGATTTCTAGGACAGATGTAGTCCTTCAGTCCATTCACAACCGAAGCTACTATTATATTCTCATCATCCTATAAGTGATCAAACTCCAGGTGTAACGAGTGAAATATATGTATTATGTATACTACGGTAAAGACAGAGTTTGTTGAAGAGGAGAATGAGGACATCGGTGATCCAGAACCATCCAGAATGAAACATGAAGATACTGAGGAACAAACAGGTTGGTATTTTTTCTTGATCGTTTATTATTGCTGAGGAACGTTAAGGGAATAAAGGTTTAGTTGAAATTTGGTGGCAGTATTTAGAAGATTATGACACTAGCAGTCAAAAGTTTTTAAACAGTAAGATATTTAATGTTTTTTTAAATAAGTCTGAGAAATCATAGAAATGAATACTTTTTTTTTTTTTTAGCTTTCATTACACCTTGCATACACATCTGCAAAATGGTAATTATTTTACCAAAATAAGAGGGATCATACAAAATGCATGTTATTTTTATTTAGTACTGACCTGAATAAGATATTTCACATAAACAACATTTACATATAGTCAACAAAAGAAAAATAATAATTGAATTTATGAGAATGAAGTTTACATAGACTGTTTTTTTAGAAAAATCCTTCAGGTCCCATAAATTCTTTGGTTTTTCAGCATTTTTGTGTATTTGAACCCTTTCCAACAATGACTGTGTGATTTTGAGATCCATCTTTTCACACTGAGGACAACTGAGGGACTCATATGCAACTATTACAGAAGGTTCAAACGCTCACTGATGCTTCAGAAGGAAACACAATGCATGTAAGAGCCAGGGGGTGAAAACTTTTTGAATGTGAATTTTAGTGTAAATTTAACTTATTTTCTTATTTCTTATTCTGGGTAAGTATCTTCTTAAGCTTCTGGAGGGCAGAACTAAATGATACACTAAAGTTTTCACCCCCAGCTCTTAATGCATTGTTTTTCTTTCTGAAGCATCAGTGAGTGTTTGAACCTTCTGTAATAGTTGCATATGAGTCTCTCAGTTGTCCTCAGTGTGAAAAGATGCATCTCAAAATCATACAGTCATTCCTGGAAAGGGTTCAAATACACAAAAATGCTGGAATTTTTTGGGACCTGAAGGATTTTTCTGAAGAACAGCTGTGTATGTAAACTTTTGAACTGGGTAATTTTTATATATTCAACTATTATTTTCTTTTGTGGACTATATGTAAGCATCTTTTATGTAAAATATCTTATTCAGGTCCATAAAAACATGCATTTTGTATGATCCCTCTTATTTTGGTAAAATAATTAGCATTTTGCAGATTTTCAGATTTGACCTCAACTGTAACTTTGAATGAACGTTCTGTTAACATTATTAACTTTGAGAGAATCTTGCCAGAACATTCTGAGACTGTTGCTTGTTAGCTGGGGAAATGACATATGTGACCCTGGACCACAAAACCAGTCATAAGGTTAAATTTTACAAAACTGAGATATATACATCATATGAAAGCTCAATAAATGAGCTTTCTATTGATGTATGGTTTGTTATGATGGGACAATATTTGGAATCTGAGGATGCAAAAAAATCAAAATACTGAGAAAATCACATTTAAAGTTGTCCAAATTAGGTTCTTAACAATGCATATTACTAATAAAAAATTACATTTTGATATATTTATAGTAGGAATTTTACCAAAAATCTTCATGGAACATGATCTTTACTTAATTTCCTAATGATTTTTGGCAAAAAATCAATAATTTTGACCCGTACTATGTATTTTTGGCTATTGCTACAAATATACCCCAGCGACTTAAGACTGGTTTTGTGGTCCAGGGTCACAAATATATATTCAATGAGAATGCCAGATTTTAAATTTTAGCGTATCAAATATGATGATTTTGTTTATCAAATGGATTTTTAGTGTGTGTTTGTATGTTTTCATTGCAGACATAAAAGAAGAAAGTGAGGAACTGAATGAGCTGGAGGAGAAACATCATAATCATGAACCTTTCACAACCGAAGAACCGTGTTCAGAGGCTGAGAGGAAAACTCAAACAACGAAAGCCAAAAACTCCTTCACATGCCCTCAGTGCGGAAAGAGTTTCACACGTAAAGACAGCCTCAAGGAACATTTACGAATTCACACCGGAGAGAAACCTTTCAGCTGCCATCACTGCGGGAAGAGTTTCACCCGTAAAGAGAGCCTGAAGTATCACCTGAGGATTCACACCGGAGAGAAACCGTACACTTGCCACCAATGCGGAAAAAGCTTCACTTTTAAAAACAACCTTAAGGTTCACATGAGAATCCACTCCAGGGAGAAGCTGTTCATCTGCCCTCAGTGCGGAAAGGGTTTGACGTGTAAAAAAGGCCTTAAGGATCACATAAGAGTTCACACCGGAGAGAAGCCTTTTAAATGCCATCACTGCGGAAAGACGTTTAAATGGTTGCACAGTCTTAATAATCATCTGCACTCTCATTCCGGGCTCAAGCCTTTTAATTGCATTCACTGCGGCGAAGGTTTTACGTCATCGTCTATTCTGAAAAACCACCTGAAGGTGCACACAAACGAGAGGCCGTATGTGTGTTCTTTGTGCGGAAAGAGTTTTATCTGGCCGGGCAATTTTAAAGAGCACCAGAAAAGACACAGCGGCGAGAGAGATCACGTGTGTTTCGAGTGCGGCAAGACTTTCACCACCGCTAAACGACTCAAGGAGCACCAGAGGATCCATACGGGGGAAAAACCGTACAAGTGCTCGCATTGCGGGAAGAGTTTCAGTCAGTCTGGATCGCTGAAAGTTCACGAGCGAGTTCATACTGGAGAGAAGCCGTACCACTGTCCTTCATGTGGAAGGAGTTTCTCACAGTTAACAAACCTCATTACTCATATTCGAAAACATTGTAAGAAATCATCACAGTGAGATGGAGATTTTCATATGCAGAAAAGTCAAACACCTTTTCTGCTCTTTTCGGCTGCATTTATTTGATTCTAAATACTATAAAAATTGTGAATTATTATTTTTTTATTTAAAATAAATGTTCTCGGTATGAAAATATATTAAAATGTAATATATTCCTGTGATCAAAGCTGAATTTTTTAGTCTCACATGATCCTTTGGGAATCATTCTAACATTGTGATTTGCTGTTTTTTCTAATATGTGACCCTGGACCACAAAACCAGTCATAAGGTTAAATTTGACAAAACTGAGATGTATACATCATATAAAAGCTCAATAAATAAGCTTTCTATTGATGCATGGTTTGTTAGGATAGGACAATATTTGGCCGAGATACATTTATTTGAAAATCTGGAATCTGGAATTAAAATACTGAGAAAATCACCTTTAAAGTTGTCCAAATTAAGTTCTTAACAATGCATATTACTAATCAAAATTTACATTTTGATAGGTTTACAGTAGGAATTTGACAAAAAATCTTCATGGAACATGATCTTTACTTAATTTCCTAAAGATTTTTGGCATAAAAGAAAAATCAATAATTTTGACCCATACAATGTATGTTTGGCTATTGCTACAAATATACCCCAGCGACTTAAGACTGGTTTTGTGGTCCAGGGTCACATATTCTGATTTTCTGTTTTTGAACAGTAAGATTTTTAAAAAGTCTCTTCTGCTCACCAAGCCTCCATTTGTTTGATCCAAAGTACAGCAAAAACAGGAAAAATCTGAAATATTTTTAATATTTAAAATAACTGCTTTCTATGTGAATATATTTTAAAATGTAATTTATTCCTGTGATCAAAGCTGAATTTTTAGCATCATTATTCAAGTCTTTAGTGTCACGTGATTCTTCAGGAATCATTCTAATATGCTGATTTGCTGTTCATGAAACATTATCAAAGTTGAAAACAGTTGTGCTGCTGAATATTTTATGGAAACCATGATTCAACCATTTAAACATATGGAGTAGGTACACTACCAGTCAAGATTTTTTTTTTTTTTTAAGAAGCCTCTTCTGCTCACCAAGCCTGCATTTATTTGATCCAAAAAACATCAAAAATGGTAAAATTTTGAAATATTTTTACTATTTAAAATACCTGCTTTCTATTTGAATATATTTTAAAATGTAATTTAAAACAGTTAAGTACATTTTTTCAGGATTCTTTGATGAATAGAAAGATCCAAAGATCAGCATTTATCTGAAATAAAAAGCTTTTGTAATATTATACACTATTTGGGGAGAAATTAAAAAAAATAATACTTTTATTTAGCAAGGATGCATTACATTGGTCAAAAGTGATGATAAAGACATGTATAATGGTATGAACGATTTCAGTTTCGGATAAATGCTGTTCTTCTGAACTTTTTATTCATCAAAGAAACCTAAAAAAAATGTACTCAGCTGTTTTCAACATAAAGTAATAATAAGTGTTTTTTAAAGAAGCAAATCAGAATATTAGAATGATTTCTGAAGGATCATTTGACAGGTATAATAATGCTACAAATTCCACTTTGAAATCACAGGAATAAATTACATTTTAAAACATTCAAATAAAAACAGTTATTTTGAATAGTAATTAATATTTCACAATTTTACTGTTTTTGTTGTACTTTGATTCAAATAAATGCAGGCTTGAACAGACTTGTTTAAAAAACATAAAAAATCTTGCTGTTCAAAAACTTTTGACTCGTAGTGTATTGTTTAAATAATAAATGTATACTTTTATTCAGGGGGGATGCAGTACATTGATCAAAAGTGACAGTAAAGACATTTATAATATTGCAAGTAAATATTCTTTTGAATGTTCTTCCTCAAAGAATCCTGTTTTCAAAATTGATAAGAAACATTATTATATTATGGAATATAATGCTAAAAATTCAGCATTGGACCACATAAATAAATTGCATTATAATAGAAAACAGTTATTTTAAATTGTAATAATATTTCACAATATTTCTATTTTAGCCTTGGTGAGCAGAAGAGACGTCTTCTAAAAAAAAAAATATTATTCAAAACTGGTAATGTTGGATGAACCAATCGTTTTCTATCATCCATGTTTTCTTCTGTTTGCAGGCTTGAATAGGGTTCATTAATTTTTAAGATTTATATTTAGGTGCTAATGTCTTGTGTATAATGTACTGACTGTACATGAAGAAATAAAAAAATCTTAGAAAATACTGTATCAACTGACCGTCTTTATGAATTCATCAAAACATACACAAAATTATGCATCAACTGGAAAAGATCTGCTAGTAAAAATATTACTTTACTTACATGTTGTGTTGAGATGTTTTCTAGTTCTGATGTTTCTTCTTCTTAACGAAAAAACAATTGTTTGAAAATGTATGCATTATAAGCACCTACATTTATCTACAGATATAGTTTGGCTGGAAGTTATTTCATTATTATATGGATGAGGTACATCAAAAGAAAGATAAAAGAAATTATAAGAAATGAATGCAATTTGAATGTAAAAACTGAATCATATAAAAGCAAAACAAACTGATTTTTAAGACTAATTAAACAATTATTTCAAGTAAACATATTAAAACTTAAATTTGCAATGGAAAAGCCTTGAAATGAGACAGAGGCATTTCAGCAGATTAACATGATGACCCAGTTATTTCTGTCTTCCAGGATACTCAGGAGAACACAAACATCTCTTATAAAAGTAGTTTTTAGTGAATAAACAACATACATCACAATATGTAGCTCAATTCATGACTCGAATGACTCAAAAAAGCCATTTTTTCCAATTAATCAGATTAGTAAAGTTCAAAGACTTTTGCACTTTATGGTTTATTCACTACAATGCAAATATGAATCCTGTTAATTACATTTTTATGCAAATTCTTTTAGCAACAGGATTTTTTTATTCTGTCAGTTGAATCAGATAGCGTAGGCTATATAAATTACAATATATTATATTCAAGCATTAACGAATGATTATCCCTTGACAATCAGATTATACAGTAACACTGTTATACTATATAAAAAAAAAAGATTTCCATATATTTATAAACACCCCAGGTTAATATTCTTTTTCACCCCAGGTAAATATAATATATACACACTACCAGTCAAAGTTTTTGAACTGTAAGATTTTTTTGTGTTTTTAAAGAAGTCTCTTCTGCTCAGAAAAAAAAGTAAAATTTTGAAATATTTTTACTCTTTCAAATAACTGCTTTTTATTTTAATATATTTTAAAATTTAATTTATTCCTGTGATTTCAAAGCTGATTTTTTAGCATCATCATCACATTTTCTAATATTCTAATAAACATTATCATTTTGAAAATAGCTAAGTAGAATTTTTTCAGGTTTCTTTGATAAATAGAAAGTTCAGAAGAACAGAATTTATCTGAAATAGAAACCTTTTGTAACATAAATGTTTAATATCACTTTTGATTTAAAGCATTCTTTCTAAATAAATGTATTAATTTATATAAAATAATAAAAAAAGATAAATGCTGATCTTTGGATATTTCTATCATCAAAGAATACTGAATAAATAACAGTTTTAAATACTGATAATAATAATAATAATAATAATAAATGTTTCTTAAGCAGGAAATCAGCATATTAGAATGATTTCTGAAGGAACATGTGACACTAAAGACTAGACTAATAGTGCTGAAAATGTAGCTTTGATCACAGGAATAAATTACACTTAAATAGAAAGCAGTTTTAAATATTTTAAATAGTCAATAGTCAACATATTTCATAATATTACTGCTTTTGCTGTACTTTAGATCAAATAAATAATTTGACTGATAGTGGAAATATATATACATATATTTCACCATATTTCCCTGATGATTGATTACGAGAATTGAAATATGCAAATGATGCTTTATCTGATTAAATTTGCACTTATTTGAATACAAATCTAAACACTGAATAAAGCCAGATTAAAACTGTTTTCATTTTGTTGACATTTGAACACTGTAAAACTGGAAAACACTGTAAAACACCAGAAAATAAATCATTTTCATCATGTTTTTAGGAATGAAAAATGCAAAACATATATCAGGTGAATGATACATGAACAAACCCTTCTGTTAAAACAATCAAAACACACATATAAGTTTGTTTGATTTTTAAGAGGGGAAAAAACACATTTTGTGAAAACCACCTTTAAATATGTATATTGTATTTGATATTAGATGCTAATACATAAAGTGCAATAAAAAACACTTAAACATGTTTTTCGTTAGTGTCTTGCTTTAAAATAAAAGTGCTTTTTAAGTTACTTAAAATTATATCTCAGCTCTCATGTATATACAGTCAAGCCCAAGATGATTCATACCCCTGGCAAATTCTGTCATAAAGTTACTTTTATTCAACCAGCATTTTTGTTTTGACCTGAAATGACTTCCCCCAAAAGATAAGACGATGTACAAGAGGTATAATTGTGGAAACAAATATTTCTCAGCTTTTATTTACAGTTGAACAAAAAGTGGCATGTCCAAAATTATTCATACTCTTTGCAGACTGTCACAGTCTATGGGAAAATACAAAGTTCTATACCATTCCAAATAGTCCAAGCTGTTCTAAAGCATCCTAATGACCCTGATTCATTGGGAACAGCTGTTTTAATCAACTCAACAGGTGAAAAACACAAGTTCTCTGCTGTTGGTTTGTAGACAGTCATGGCTAAGACAAAGGAGCTCACTGAGGACCTGCGGCTGTGCATTGTGGCTGCTCACAAGTCAGGAAAGGGCTATAAGACCATATCTATATGTTTTGAAGTTCCAGTGGCTACGGTGCAAAGTATTCATAAAAAATAAGACGTTCCACACTGTGAAAAATCTCAGAGGATGTGGTCGGAAGCCAAAAGTGACACCTGCGCTGGCCAGAAGGATAGTGAGAGAGGTAAAAAAGAATCCAAGGATCAGCACCAAGGCCATCCTGATGAATCTGGGCTCTGCTGGAGGAAACACCTCAAGGCAGACAGTCCAACGGACACTGCACACCGCTGGGTTCCACAGATGCAGACCAAGGAGGACACCACTTCTCCAGATAAGGAACACAAAAGCCCGCTTGGCCTTTGCAAATGCTCATCTGGACAAAAAATAAGACTTCTGGTCTTCTGTTTTATGGTCAGATGAAACAAAATTGAATTGTTTGGCCACAATGATGTAGCCTTCATTCGGCGTAAAAAAGGAGAAGCCTTCAACCCTAAGAACACCATCCCCACTGTCAAACATGGTGGTGGGAACCTAATGTTTTGGGGGTGTTTTTCAGCCGGTGGACCAGGGAACCTAATCACAGTAAACAGCACCATGAAAAAGGAGCAATACATCAAAATTCTCAACAACAACATCAGGCAGTCTGCAGAGAAACTTGGCCTTGGGCACCAGTGGACATTTCAGCATGACAACGACCCAAAACACACAGCAAAAGTGGTGAAGAAATGGTTAGCAGACAAAAACATTACCGTTTTGCAGTGGCCCAGCCAGAGTCCTGACTTAAATCCAATTGAGAATCTGTGGAGGGAGCTAAAGATCAGGGTGATGGCAAGGAGACCCTCTAACCTGAAAGAGTTGGAGCTCATCGCTAAAGAAGAATGGGCAAAAATACAAGTGGAGACATGCAAAAAGCTGGTCAGCAATTATAGGAAGCGTTTGATTGCTGTAATAGCCAATAAAGGCTTTTTCATTGCTTATTGAGAAGGGTATGAATAATTTTGGACATGCCACTTTTTGTTCAAATGTAAATAAAAGATGAGTAATAATTGTTTCCACAATGATGCCTCTTGTACATCGCCTTATTATCTTTTGGGAGACGTCTGTGTCATTTCTAATCCAAAAAAAAAAAAAAAATTAAGTAACTTTAAGTCAGAATTTGCCAGGGGTATTTATAATTTCGGGCTTGACTGTATTTAACATTCTATTTAACATTCTATTCACTTTTATCAGAAGTTTAATTTGCTTGCCTTATCAATGCAAAACAGTTCAAAGTCTGTCTTTATAAGTCCAGTTGCTCACTGTGAAGCCTCTGGCTGGTGTATTTTTAGATGTGCCACTAAATGACTTGATTTGAAGAAGCTCTTCCCACATTGAGCACAGAGATATGGCCTTTCTCCAGTATGAACTCGCTCGTGTGCTTTCAAGGATCCCAACTGACTGTAACTCTTGTCACAAAGCAAACACTTGTACGGTCTTTCTCCAGTATGAATCTTTTGGTGCTCTTTCAAGTTGGTGGCTTTATTAAACGTCCGGCCGCAGTCTGAACAAACATGAGGTCTTGCACCGCTATGCAATTTCTGATGCGCTTTAAAAGAGTCCATCCGTGCAAAACTCTTCCCGCACGAAGAACACACGTGAGGCCTTTCGTTTGTATGAGCTTGGAGGTGGTATCTTAAAGCGGACGCAGATGGACATTTTTCTCCACACTGACCACAACTGAAAGCCCTCGCTTCATGAGAGCGCAGATGATTGTTGAAATTGTGCGTCCAGTTAAAACTCTTCCCACACTGAGGGCAAATCAAAGGCTCGATGCCGGTGTGAATTCTTAAGTGGTTCTTCAGGCTGTCGTTTCGTGTGAAACCCATTCCGCATTGATGACATACGAACCGTTTGTCTTCACTGTGAATTCTTATGTGATTATTCAGGTGTTCCTTTTGCGTGAAAGTCTTTGCGCATTGAGGACAGGTGTACGGTTTCTCTCCAGTATGGACTCTTAAGTGAACATTCAGGCTGTATTTGCGTGTGAAGCTCCTCTCGCACTGCGGACACGTGTACGGACGCTCTCCGGTGTGGATTCGGATGTGATTGACAAGACTTCCTTTTTGCGTGAAACTCTTTTCACATTGAGGGCAAGTGAAGGGGCTTTTGGCTTCTGTTCTTTGAGCTCTGTTTTGGGAGTAATTATTCTCTTCAAGAATGAAATCTTCCTTTTCATTCAGCTCCTTCACTTCAATCAGGTCTAAAAAAGTGAACATATTAAATCTTTGAAAATTGCCAAGAAACGTGATAAAGCAGAGAAAGGTCAAGCGTGGAAGATTGTTTCCACAAGGGGATAAAGAAAAAATAAAATTAAAAAGGTCATTGGGGTTTTATCTCACAATTGACTTATTCTCACATGTATGAAAAAACGTTTGCAATTCAGACTTTTCTTGTGAGAATTTAGTTTAGATTGAGAATTGTGAGATTAAATCAAGATAAAAACTAAAAAAGGCAATTGTGACTTTTTAAATCTTCAAAATTGAACTTTTTTTGCAATTTTGAGAAAAAAATCTCTGAATTATGGGGGAAAACTAACAGTCACAAGTCACAATTTGTTTTGTTTTTTTATTTTGTGATGGAAATGGGCTTCCATATTCAGGTATTTATGTGAAGATAAATATACACTACCTGTAAAAAGTTTTTGAAAAGTAAGATTTCTGATGTTTTTTTGTTTGTTTGTTTGTTTAAGCCTGCATTTTTTTTATTCAAATTACAATTTTTATATATATTTTTACTATTAAAATAACTGATTTATATTTGAATATATATTTAAAATGTAATTTATTCCTGTGATTTTAAAGCTAAATTTTCAGCATCTTTACTCCAGTCTTTAGTGTCACATGATCCTTCAGAAATCCTTCTAATATGCTGATTTTCTGTTCAAGAAACATTTATTATTACTAGCAATATTTAAAATAGTTGATTACATTTTTCAGTATTCTCTGATGAATAGAAAGATCCAAAAATCTGCATTTATTTGAAATAAAACATTTTTGTAACATTATACACTATACCATTCAAAAGCTTGGAGTCAGTATTAATAGAAATAAATAATTGTATTTAGCAAAGGTGTTTTAAAGTGATCAAAAGTGATGATGAAGACATTTATAATGTTAAAAAAAATTATATTTCAGATAAATGCTGTTTTTCTGAACTTTCTATTCATCAAAGAAACCTAAAAAGTTTCTATTCAGCTATTTTCAACATAATAATGTTGTTTGAGCAGCAAATCAGAATATTAGAATGATTTCTGAAGGATCATGTGACTGGAGTAATGATGCTAAAAATGCAGCTTTGAAATCACAGAAATAAATTACATTTAAAATATATTCAAATAGAAAACAGTTCATAATTTTACTGTTTTTTCTATACTTTGAATCAAATAAATGAAGGCTTGGTGTGAGCAAACAAGACTTCTTTAAAAAAAAAAAAAAATCTTTTTTTAAAAACCTTTTGATTGGTAATGTATATAGGAATAATAATTGTAATTTGCATCTTGCAATTCAAAAAAAAAAAAAAATCTCAGAATTGTTGAAAAAAGGCAAAATACTGAGATTTTGTTTTATTCTGTCACTGAAACGGCTTCCATAGTTAAGTATTTATGTAAAGGTAAATATAGCTATTCAAGGTTTATCCACCCATCTTTTTATTATAACAATTCCAATCATTTTATGACTACAGACAACAAAAATGGTGCAATTATGTTTTGGTTACCTTACAATGCTCCTAAGCGGACATCATCATGAATGGAAACAAACCTGTTTGTTCCTCAGTATTTTCATGTTTTATTCTGGATGGTTCTGGATCACTCATGTCATCAATGTCCTCTTTAACAAACTCCATTTTTATCACAGTATGTTACAGTTGTTAGAAAGGCAGTTTCGATGGAATTCTGCAAAAATAAACAGGATTAATTGCACCTACCTAATCATTTGTTTTCTATAGTATACAAATGAACAGATGCACGCGTTACCTATTGCAGCATTTTTATTCTCTCCTGTTTTCGGGACTCTTCTCTCTGGTTTTGAGCTGTTTCTGCTGCACACAGTCGCTCCATAGGTGTTTATGATGCTGCCGTAAACACGTTTTGCACTGTCGCAAACGTGAACTAAACATCTGCCGTGGCGCGCATGCGTACATCTAATTGAGCAGCAGCTGTTATGCGCCGTCTTCCTCCAAGGGGCGCCGAAAGCCAAAAAGTCCTTTAGTATCACAAACCTTACTTTTACTGGAGACATTTGCAAAAGAACGGATATATTAGTTTTAATCTAAAAAATAGCAAGCTTCCTGGGTCCATTTTTTTGAAAACAATATTTGGCCAAGATATAACTATTTGAAAATCTGAGAGAGCAAAAAAATCGAAATCTTGAGAAAATCGCCTTTAAAAACGGTAGAAAGTTTACAAAGCATCTTAATGAAACATGATCTTTACCTAAATTCCCAATGATTTAATCGATCACTTTGACCCATACAATGTATTGTTGGCTATTGGGACAAATACAGGTATGTGCCAAAAAATTTGAATATCGAGGGAAAGTTCATTTATTTCAATAATTTGTTTCAAAAGGTTCACTACACACAAAGTGAAATATTTCAAGCCTTTATTTGTTTCAATTTTAATGATTATGGATTAAAGATTTAAAAAACAAAACAAATCCAGTATTTCACAAAATCTGAATATCATGACAAAGTTCAACATTGTACATGTCATCTGCTGGTGTGGGTCCATTGTCTTTTATCAAGTCCACTGTCAATGCAGCTGTCTATTTTATGATTTTATTTTCCAGCAGTATCTGGCACCTGCCCACAAAGCCAAAACAACCAGTACCTGGTTTAATTGCCATGGAATAACTGTACTTGATTGGCCGGCAAACTCGCCTGACTTAAACCCCATTAAAATCTATGGGGTATTGTCAAAAAGAAGATGAGGGAACACAGGCCCCGAAATGCAGATGAGCTGACGGCCAATATCAAAGCAACTTGGCCTCCATAACACCTCAACTGTGTCAAAGGCTGATCGCCTCCATGCCACGCCGCCTTGATGCTGGAATCAGTGCAAAAGAAGTACTGAGGACATAATACAGTACATAAACACACTTTTCAGAAGGCCAACATGTGTTTAAGATCACATGAAATATTCTAATTTTGCTAAATATTGGATTTTTTTGTCTTTAATCCATAATCATCAAAATTGAAACAAATAAAGGCTTGAAATATTTCACTTTGTGTGTGAACTAATATAACATTAATATTTAAAGCAAATTATTGAAATAAATGGACTTTCCCTCAATATTCAAATTTTTTGGCACATACCTGTATACCTGTGCTACTTAAGATTTAATTCTTCTTATAAAAAAATACTCCATCTTCAACAGTCACTGATTTCAGCTGCTGCACCTAGAGATTGTTCTTCTCTTGTAGGATGATGTGAATATTCACCAGTGTTGATAGGTCAATTGTTGTGGGAGGGGCTACACTGTAGATGTGAACTGTGATCATTGGCTGATACTGAGACCCACAGGAACAGATCTGGAGACATTAACTGAGTGTATACTGAACTATTATTAACATATAGAGATCAATAAGAAACAACTCATCTTTATGAGTGGGGATTTATACCATTTTATGGAAACACATTACTTCAGCATCAGATTTAAATATAAAAAGCCTGGTTGTCTCATCCAAATAGATTGATGTTTTCACCTCATTCATTATGATGATGTCTGAGATCTTCTGTAAATTGGCACATTAAGCACATTTCATTGTGTGTCAACAGGCTGAAACAAACAACAAGATTGTTTCTTTTCACTCTCAGACTGTGAAATCAAATTTACAAAATAAAACTAGATGGTGTTGGGCTTTTGGGTGAAGCTCCATATACTACATTTTTTAATGTCTTTTTAAGTCTTTTTAAACATCTAAAGCTCTTCTCACAAGGAGGGCAGTGGTACGGCTTTTCTCCAGTATGAACTCGCTCTGGTCCTGTGGGTCAGAATCAGATTTAAATATAAAAAAACTTTTAAGCATTTATGCAAATCAATCATTACATGTATTCTATATGTTGGAGGAGTTTTCCACTTGTCTAAATTATTGTTGATTTCTTAGTATTATTTATTATAATTAAATAATTGTGACCCTAGACCACAAAACCCTTGAAATTGAAATTTATACATCATCTAAAACACCTGACATATATAAATATAAATAAGTTTTGCATTGATGCATGGTTTGTTAGGATAAGACAATATTTGGCTGAGATACAACTATTTGAAAATCTGCAATCTGTGGGTGCAAAAAATCTAAATGTTGAGAAAATCCAAAGTTATCCAAATGAAGTTCTTGGTTATGCATATTACTAATCAAAAATTAAGTTTTGATATATTTACTGTAGGAAATTTACAAAATATCTTCATGGAACATGATCTTAATATCCTAATGATTTTTTGCATAAAAGAAAAATCAATCATTTTGACACACGCAATGCATTTTGGGCTATTGCTACAAATATACCTGTGCTAAGACTGGTTTTGTGATCCGGGGTCACAAATAAAAATAAACTATAATAATATTACTATTATTAATTCATTTTTGTAGTTTTATTTAATGGGTCACACTATGTGCAGTGTGAGCATCAAACCAAATCTCCACGTGCTCTAATGAGAACCAGACTGAAAAACTTGCACCCATAATTTATTTCTAATTAATTTTATTTTTGAACGGGGGCAGGGAAAAAGAACGACAGTCAAATGATTGTGTTACAGAAACAATGTGCCATTATGCAATAGAATGATGCTTGGTTGTAAGTCAGATGATCTTATGCATTTTTAATATGTTAAAGCAGCCTCTGTGCTACTCCACAAATGCTTCTTAAAATGAGAAAAGTGTGAGGAAAGGTCAAAGGCTTTGCTCTCTGTCCTCAGGGGGAATCCCATGACTTCTCTTCGTCCATTAATCTTGAGTAATCTGCCTAAATTAAACTAAATCTTCCTCTGTGAAGGAAATAGCTTGTTAGGTCGCTCCAGACTTTATGCCGGCAGGAAATCTGATTTACGGTCATCTATATTGACTTTGGGGCCCCCTGGAATTCTTCTGCTTTTGCTCAGTTTTAGAAAAGTTCTGCTCATGTTATAGCTGTCTATTTCGCTGTAACATCCTACACTCTACAGTTCCTCAATCAGACTAAGAATAAGTCAAAATTCACAAAATTAAACTAGATGTTGTTGTGCTTTTGAGAGAAACACTATTATTTACTAGGATGTTCTAACATGAAAATGCTCACTGCAACAACTTAGGACATTTTGTCATGTGATTTTTAAGGCTACTTAAACATCTAAACCCTGTATCACATGGAGGGCAGTAGTACGGCTTCTCTCCAGTATGAATTTGCTCATGAAATTTCAGGTCTCCAGACTGAATGAAACTCTTGTCACAATATGAGCACTTGTAAGGTCTTTCTCCAGTATGGATTCTTTGGTGCTGTTTCAGATTATCAGCTCTAGCAAAGCTCTTCCCACATTCACGACACACATGATCTTTCTCACCGGTGTGTTTTTTCTGGTGCCGCTTACAGTGATCCACTCGAGCAAAAGTCTGTCCACAAAAAGAACATGCAAAAGGTCTTGCATTTGTATGAATTCTCATGTGTTCTTCTAGTCTTGATGATGTAAAAAAATCGTTACCACACTGATCACAGGTAAATGGCTTTACTCCATTATGAACACGCAGATGAAAATTGAGATGGGTTCTATATCTGAAACTCTTTCCACACTGAGTACATTGGTACGGCTTCTCTCCAGTATGAACTCGCTCATGTATTCTCAGGGTTCCTGTCTGAATGAAGCTCTTGTCACAGTATGAGCACTTGTGAGGTCTTTCTCCAGTATGGATCATTTTGTGCAGTTTCAAACGGGTAATATTAGCAAAGCTCTTTCCACAATCCAAACACACATGATCTTTCACTTCTTTATGAGTCCTCTGACGCTGTTTACAATTTTCCATCAACGGACGACTCTTTCCTTTAGAATCTTTGCCAATGAAATCACAGTGTTTCTCCTCCACCTCACCCAGTTCATGTCTTTGCTCTGTCTCTTTTATTTGGTCTAATTAAAAAAGAGAGTTAGAAATAGATCAAAAATAAGACATGTGAAAACCTCAGTACAGTCAACAATGAAGACTCAGAAATGAACACCTACTTGTTTGTTCCTCATGATTCATTTTGAATGGTTCTGGATCCCTCGTGTTGTCAATCTCCTCTTTAACAAACTCCCTTCTCTTGTCCTTCTCTCCTGTGAATATTTCCCAAGCTTGTATCAGCCCAGATGTCAAAGTGGGAGGGGCTTGTGTCACATGTGGTCGGATTCCTTTGAATTAGTGGGTGGGGTTATGACTGAGTCATCTGTACAACCCCTTTGAAACTGGAGCTCATATTTCTAGCCTTTGTATGTAACACTTTAAATGAACATATGTAAAACATGCTTTTAGAAATACAGAATTTTTTCACAAGGTTGTATATTATTTGCATATAAAACAGCTCTATAGAATGGTAGCTCATTAAATTGTAGGGCACTACACTCTTAAAAATAAAAGTGCTTTAAAAGGTTCCTCACAGTGATGCCATGGAAGAACCATTTTGGTTCCACAAAGAACCATTCAACCATCCATTTAATCTAAAAAATAGCAAGCGTCCTGGGTCCATTTTTTTGAAAACAATATTTGGCCAAGATACAACTATTTGAAAATCTGAGGGTGCAAAAAAATCTAAATATTGAGAAAATCGCCTTTAAAAATGGTAGAAAGTTTACAAAGCATCTTAATGAAACATGATCTTTACCTAAATTCCCAATGATTTTTGGCATAAAAGAAAAAACGATCATTTTGACCCATACAATGTATTGTTGGCTATTGCGACAAATACAGGTATGTGCCAAAAAATTAGAATATCTAGGGAAAGTTCATTTATTTCAATAATTTGTTTCAAAAGGTGAAACTTGTATATTATATTAGTTCACTACACACAAAATGAAATATTTCAAGCCTTTATTTGTTTCAATTTTAATGATTATGAATATCATGACAAAGTTCAACATTGTAGGCTCCCTGTGTCCCAATCTAGTCGGCTAATTAATGCAAAACACCTGCAGAGGTTTCCTCAGCCTTTAAATTGTCTCAGTCTGGCTTAGGTTTCAGAATCATGGGGAAGACTGCTGACTTGACGTTTGTGCAGAAGACCATCATTGACACCCTCCATAAGGAGGAAAAGTCTCAAAAGGCAATTGCAAAAGAAGCTGGATGCTCACAGAGCGCAGTATCAAAGTATATTAACAGAGTGTTAAGAGGAAGGGAAAAATGTGGCCGGAAAAGGTGCACAAGTGACAGGGATGACCGTAGCCTTGAGAGGATTATCAAGCAAGGGCGGTCTTGGCAATGCATATTACTAATCAAAATTTTGTTTTGATATATTTACTGTAGGAAATTTACAAAATATCTTCATGGAACATGATCTTAATATCCTAATGATTTTTTGCATAAAAGAAAAATAAATCATTTTGATACACACAATGCATTCTTGGCTATTGCTACAAATATACCTGTGCTAAGACTGGTTTGTGATCCAGGGTCACAAATAAAAATAAACTATAATAATACTACTATTATTAATTAATTTTTGTAGTTTTATTTAATGGGTCACACTATGTGCAGTGTGAGCACCAAACCAAATCTCCAAGTGTTCTAATGAGAACCAGACTGAAAAACTTGCACCCATAATTTATTTCTAATTAATTTTATTTTTGAACGGGGGCAGGGAAAAAGAACGACAGTCAAATGATTGTGTTACAGAAACAATGTGGCATTATGCAATAGAATGATGCATGGTTGGAAGTCAGATGATCTTTTGCATTTTTAATATGTTAAAGCAGCCTCTGTGCCATTCCACAAACGCTTCTTAAAATGAGAAAAGTGTTTTGTGAGGAAAGGTCAAAGGCTTTGCTCTCTTTCCTCAGGGGGAACCCCATGACTTCTGTCTCTTCTGTCCAAATCTTCCTCTGTGAAGGAGATAGCTGGTTAGGTCGCTCCAGACTTTCGGCAGGAAATTGGTTTTACGGTCATCTATATGCCTTTGGGGACCCCTGGAATTCTTCTGCTTTTGCTCAGTTTTAGAAAAGTTCTGCTCATGTTATAGCTGTCTATTTCGCTGTAACATCCTACACTCTACAGTTCCTCAATCAGACTAAGAATAAGTCAAATTTCACAAAATTAAACTAGATGTTGTTGTGCTTTTGAGAGAAACACACTATTATTTACTAGGATGTTCTAACATGAAAATGTTGCTCACTGCAACAACTTAGGACATTTTGTCATGTGATTTTTAAGGCTACTTAAATATTTAAAACTTTTATCACATGGAGGGCAGTAGTATGGCTTCTCTCCAGTATGAATTTGCTCATGAAATTTCAGGTTTCCAGACTGAACGAAACTCTTGTCACAATATGAGCACTTGTAAGGTCTTTCTCCAGTATGGATTCTTTGGTGCTTATTCAGATGATCAGCTCTAATAAAGCTCTTCCCACATTCACGACACACATGATCTTTCTCACCGGTGTGTTTTTTCTGGTGCCGCTTACAATGACCCAGTTGAGCAAAAGTCTGTCCACAAAATGAACATGCAAAAGGTCTTGCATTTGTATGAATTCTCATGTGTTCTTCTAGTTTTGAAGATGTAAAAAAATCGTTACCACACTGATCACAGGTAAATGGCTTTACTCCATTATGAACACGCAGATGAAAATTGAGATCAGTTCTATATCTGAAACTCTTTCCACACTGAGTACATTGGTACGGCTTCTCTCCAGTATGAACTCGCTCATGTATTCTCAGGGTTCCTGCCTGAATGAAGCTCTTGTCACAGTATGAGCACTTGTGAGGTCTTTCTCCAGTATGGATCATTTTGTGCAGTTTCAAACGGGTAATTTTAGCAAAGCTCTTTCCACAATCCAAACACACATGATCTTTCACTTCTTTATGAGTTCTCTGACGCTGTTTACAATTTTCCATCAACGGACGACTCTTTCCTTTAGAATCTTTGCCAATGAAATCACTGTGTTTCTCCTCCACCTCACCCAGTTCATGTCTTTGCTCTGTCTCTTTTATTTGGTCTAATTAAAAAAGAGATAGTTAGAAATAGATCAAAAATAAGACATGTGAAAACCTCAGTACAGTCAACAATGAAGACTCAGAAATGAACACCTACTTGTTTGTTCCTCATGATTCATTTTGGATGGTTCTGGATCCCTCGTGTTGTCAATCTCCTCTTTAACAAACTCCCTTCTCTTGTCCTTCTCTCCTGTGAATATTTCCCAAGCTTGTATCAGCCCAGATATGTCAAAGTGGGAGGGGCTTGTGTCACATGTGGTCGGATTCCTTTGAATTAGTGGGTGGGGTTATGAACGAGTCATCTGTACAACCCCTTTGAAACTGGTGCTCATATTTCTAGCCTTTGTATGTAACACTTTAAATGAACGTGTAAAACATGCTTTTAGAAATACAGAATTTTTTCACAAGGTTGTATATTATTTGCATATAAAACAGCTCTATAGAATGGTAGCTCATTAAATTGTAGGGCACTACACTCTTAAAAATAAAAGTGCTTTAAAAGGTTCCTCACAGTGATGCCATGGAAGAACCATTTTTGGTTCCACAAAGAACCATTCAGTCAAAGGTTCTTTAAAGAACCATCTCTTTCTTACCTTTTTATAATCTGAAGAACCCCCTTTCATCACAAAGAACCTTTTGAGAAACAGAAAGGTTCTTCAGATTTTAAAGGTTCTTTATGGAACCATTTAGACAAAAAAGGTTCTTCTATGGCATCGTGAAGCACCTTTATTTTTACACATTAACTAAACTTAATTTCATACATACAAGGAAATCTCCAGAAAGGCATTCGGTATACTACATAACCTCAAAATAATACATTTATATATTAGAAATGAACTACAAAATAAATATCTCAACACATTACTCTCCACAATCTTAAAATCTGTGCATAGTATGTTTGAAATAGTGCTTTAATATCTCACCTTTTACCTTTAAACATTATTTCTAATAATTTCTTGTGAACACTAGTACACATTAATAACTGTTTTTGGCTTTTTGGCTTGTCCCTCATTGTAAGTTGCTTTGAATAAAAGCATCTGCTAAATAAAACGTAAATGTTTACACAGATGCCATGAGGCGTTTTGTCTGTATGAATTTTTAGGTGCAATAATGAAATCACAGCTAAATGGCTTTTCTCCAGAGTGAATGTGCAGATGATAACTGAGATCTGATGCATCAGCAAAACTCTTTTCACACTGAGAGTTATGGTTTCTTCTTAAATGAGCTGCTAAAAAAACAATAGTTCCCTGTTTTCACCTCATTCATATGATGATCTCTGAGATCTTCTGTAAATTGGCACATTACGCACATTTCATTAGTGTCAATAGGCTGAGACAAATCGACAATTGCAATGAAAAAAATATGCATAGAAACAACTGAACAAAAGAATCTGGGGGGTGTTCCATAAACCAAGTTTACCAAATAAGTCAGGCTTATTTCAGTTAGTCTGACTTATTGTCACTTGGTTTGGCTCAAAATAAGCCTGACTTATTTGGTAAACTTGGTTTATGGAACACCCCCCTGGTGATTCAGATGTTTGTTTGTGAACTTATATTATTCAAATCAAATTATGTATCAGTGATTGTCTTAAAACAAAAAAAAAGCAGCTTTAATGGAAATTTTGTAAATCTGTCAATAATGTAATTTTTTTTCTGTTGGTTTACTGATTAATGTTTTAATTTTTTATGTGCCAAATGCTAGTTCAGTGAGAATTGTTTTGAGGTTTTGATGCCAGAAGATTATTTAGAACTCTAGAATCTGTCTTTGCATATCTTTTATAAGCATAATAATAACAAAAAGAGATCTCAGACAAGGGGGTGAGTACATTATCTGTACATTTTTGTTCTGAAGGTGAACTACACTGCAAAAAATGCTTTTCTTACTTAGATTTTTTGCCTTGTTTCCAGCCAAAATATCTAGAAAGTTTTATATCAAGAAGGATTTTCTACACTGTAAAAAGTTTTCACCAGTTTCAACTTAAAAAATTAAGTTAAGCAGCTGCCTTAAGATTGTAAGTTAAATCAACTTAAGTCATTTAAACTCAAGTTATTTCAACTCATTTTTATTGTAATAAATTAAAATGACTGGTAATTTTAAGCTGATTTAACTTAAAAACATAAGGCAGCTGCTGAACTTAGGTTTTTAAGTTGAATCTGCTCAAAACATTTTACAGTGACAAGTTAAAATTATTTTCTTGTTTTCAGAAAAGATACAAGTCAAATTTAAGTGAGTTTTTGCACGAAACAAGCTAAATAATCTGCCAATGGGGTAAGAAAAATAATCTTGTTTTCTGTTTGAAATAAGTTTTTTTTTTTTTTTTGCTTACCCCATTAGCAGATTAGTTGGCTTGTTTTAACCAAAAACTCACTTAATTTTGACTTGTTTTTTCTGAAGACAAGAAAATATCTTTTACTCGTCTAAAAATCCTCCTTGATTTAAGAATTTGTAGATATTTTACCTGGAAACAAGACAAAAAATCTAAGTAAGAAAAGCATTTTTTGCAGTGTACTCCTTTAAAATGATGATGTAAGCAGATAGTGTCTTGTCAGTGAAGCTGTAATTTTATTCCTGTTGAAGGAGTGGAAGTCGGAAGACATCATGGCCTTTTTACAAATTAATATCCTTATTAATTCTTACACATTTTAGTAGATGATCTAGCTCATAAATCTGTGTTTAACTCATAATATAATTTGTTGTGTAATATTAGTAGTGGCTAGAAAGATGTCTTAATAGAAAATCACATGATGTTAGAATAAATTGTGCTCTGAATGAGATTTGTGCTTGTTGAAGTTTCTCTTTTCTCAGACACCCGAGGTCACACCTCAGGAGGTCAGGATGACCCTCCTGATTACGTGAGCAGTTGTGACCAAGACATCTGTGATCGGGACATCTATGACATGTGTTCTTGATAACTGATCAAATGCAAATCCCTTAGACTTGTATTAGTGAAATCCTGTTGATTTGGTTCTATTTTTCTAAGTGGCTAACTGTTAAGTGTGCGTGTATCAAGCCACACTGATAAAGAGTCTTGCCTGGCTAGGCAACCTTGACGATAGATAAGACCTCTGTGTGTGACTTTATGTGTGTGTTGAATATTTCACACTTATCTAGGTTCTGGACCAATCCGGATCTTCCTAATCTATGTATTGAAGTAATTAGCAACCTCTGTTAGAGTATAATTACTGGTGTTTTGAACATGTACGCAGAGCGGCCTACGAACTCCATAGAGAGTGTTGAAGCTGACTTCTGCTGATGAAACTGCAAACTATTTTCTTCAGTAAACATGACTTCGATTGATTGAATCTTTGACTCCTGGTTTTTGTTCATCATATCTGGTCCTTGTGTGTTTTTACTGTAAAATTCCCCTTACACTGTTATATACAGAACATAATATAAATGAATAAGTACATTTATAAATAAATGTTTCTGATTTATAAATATGACTTTGTTGGTTTTTGTTACATTTGCTTAATGTCTCTTTTGTCCTTCATGAGCGGGTTTTTAAATCTAAGAATTAAAATACATAAAAATAAGATTACAGTGATTCAATGCGTTTGCAAACTACACATTACCTTTACCTGAAGAGAACATTTGTTCACTGTGAGACAGAACAATGCTTTTCCATATGAATCGCTACAGTCTTTGACTGAGTGAAACTCTTTCCACACTGAGTGCAGCGGTACGGCTTCTCTCCAGTATGAATTCGCTCATGTACTTTCAGGTTTCCAGACACAGTAAAACTCTTGTCACAATGTGAGCACTTGTAAGGTTTTTCTCCAGTGTGAACTCTTTTGTGCCGTTTCAACTGGCCGATCGCAGTAAAGCTCTTCCCGCACTCCAAACACACATATTCTTTTAAATCATCGTGCATTTTCTGGTGCAGCTTACAGCTGTTCAGTCTTGAGAAACTCTTTCCGCACAAAGAACACAAGTGAGGCTTTTCACGTGAATGAACATTCATGTGACATTTTAGATTCGATGCGGATCTAAACTTTTTACCACACTGATCACAGTCAAACGGCCTTTCTCCAGAGTGAATGTGCAGATGATAACGGAGATTTTTGGTACTTATGAAACCCTCTCCACATTGAGTACAGAGGTACGGCTTCTCTCCCGTATGAACGCGCTCATGTGCTCTGAGGTTGCCAGATAGAGTGAAAGTCCTGTCACAATATGAGCACTTGTAAGGTCTTTCTCCAGTATGAATCCTTTGGTGCTGTTTTAGTTGACTAGCTGTGGTAAAGCTCTTCCCACACTCACAACACACATGATCTCTCACTTCATCATGTACTTTTTGATGCTGTTTACAACTGTCCAGCCGTGAGAAACTCTTTCCACACAAAGAGCACACATGAGGCCTCTCATCTGAATGAACTTTCTGGTGTGTTTTTAGTTTTGACGATGAGATAAAATGTTTACCACATTGATCGCAGATAAATGGCTTGATTCCAGAGTGACAGAGCAGATGTCTTCTGAGCCCTGATGAACGAGTGAAGCTCTTTCCACACTGGCATGTGTATGGTTTCTCTCCAGTGTGCATTCTTACATGCGTGTTAAGATTTCCTTTGTGTGTGAAACTCTTTCCACACTGTGAGCAGGTGAACAGCTTTTTGGCATTTGTTCTTTGAGCTTGGAAGGTGCAACGTTCATCCTCTGCTTCATTTAGTTCATGTATTCGCTGGTTCACTTCCATCCAGTCTAAAATTACAATATGCATATATTTTTTTGTTTAGTGATAGTTGTTCATGAGCCCCTTGTTTGTCCTGAACAGTTAAACTGCCTGCTGTTCTTCTGAAACATCCTTCAGGTCCCACAAATTCTTTGGTTTTTAAGCATTTTTGTGTATTTGAACCCTTTCCAACAATGACCAACAATGAAAGATCCATCTTTTCACACTGAGGACAACTGAGAGACTCGTATGCAACTATTACAGAAGGTTCAAACGCTGCTTCAGAAGAAAAAAAAAAAAGCATTAAGAGCTGGGGGTAAAAACTTTTGAACAGAATGAAGATGCGTACTTTTTTTTTCTTATTTTGCCTAAATAACCCTTTTTTTTCCATTAAGTACTGCCCTTTAGAAGCTACGAAATATTCTTACATGTTTCCCAGATTTAGCCTGAAATTTAGCCTGAGCTTTTAATGCATTGTTTTTCATTTTGGAGCATTAGTGAGCATTTGAACCTTTTGTAATAGTTGCATATGAGTCCCTCAGTAATTTTTGGAAAGGGTTCAAATATACAAAAATGCTGAAAACCTGTTTTTTTTTTTTTTTTCAGAAGAACAGCAGCCAGTTCAACTGTTCAGGACAAACAAGGGACTTATGAAAAACTATCACTAAACAAACAAACAAACAAAAAAACAGTTGTGGATCATTCAGGTAACAACACAGTATTAAGAATCAAGTGTATGAAAACTTTTGAATAGGATTATTTTTATAAATTCAACAATTTTCTCTTACTATATGTAAGCATCTTTTCTGTGAAATATCTATTTGAATCTATTTTACACTTCCATCCAGTCTAAAATAAAAATATGATGTTGTTAAAATGTACAACGCATCAGATATTTTATCTTTTAATTATTTTATCCTCTTATTAATACACAACTGCTACACAAGGCTATGATAATTTAAATACATTTCTACGAAAGTATCATTTATCATCTCTATATTGCTCAAATCATGAATGGACACCAACCTGTTTGTTCCTCAGTATCTTCGTGTTTAATTATACATGGTTCTGCATCGCTCATATCGTCAATTTCCTCTTTAACAAACTCCATATTTCTCATTTTTTCATATTTCAGTCGATTTCTCCTGTTGTTTATTCTCAGGACGATCTTCTTCGTTTAAATTGTAAACCTCTTTAAGGTGCATTTGCGCCATCTACTGGAATGTAGAGCACTGGGTTTGAAAAAAGAGAAGAAATGACTCAAATCCTGCTGATTTTGCTTTAATTTAGAAGTGCATTATATAATCAGACAACCTATAGTAGAGTACACTCTTAAAACTAAAGGTGCTTTAAAAGGTTCTTCCCAGTGATCCCATAGAAGAACCATTTTTGGCTCCACAAAGAACCATCTCTTTCTTACCTTTTTATAATCTAAAGAACCTTCTTTCGCCACAAAGAACCTTTTGTGAAACAGAAAGGTCCTTCAGATGTTAAAGGTTCTTTATGGAACCATTTAGACAAAAAAGATTCTTCTATGGCATCGTGTAGCACCTTCATTTTTAAGAGTGTATGTTGCATAAAAATGCATGGATGCAAAGTCCATTTCCATCTGCATAAAAATAATATAAAGGTAACACAAAACAAAAACCTAACAATCAGAAAGTATCTTATGACATAAACACAAAATTGAAGATAAGTCAAATTAAGACGATCAATTTTGTGATCGTATTCTTATATTTATTTATTCTTTCATTTGTAGCTTTTATTTGTAGTCTCTTTTTGGTAGACATTTGGTAAGACAGAATAAATTAGACAGAATAAAAATCATAAATGTAGTTTCTACTGCCCATTAAAAACACAGAACACAAAACTAGTTCATAGAGCTAGTTTATTTTGAACAAAACCACATTTGTGAACCTGGACCACAAAACCAGTCTTAAGTAGCACGGATATATTTGTAGCAATAGCCGAAAATACATTGTATGGGTCAAAATGAGCAATTCTTTCTTTTATGCCAAAATCATTAGGATACTAAGTAAAGATCATGTTTGAAGATATTTTGCAAATTTCCTACTGTAAACTTAATTTTTGATTAGTAATATGCATTGCTAAGAAGTTAATTTCAACAACTTTAAAGGTGATTTTCTCAATATTTAGATTTTTTGCACCATCAGATTTCAGATTTTCAAATAGTTGTATTTTGGCCAAATATTGTCCTATCCTAACAAACCATACATCAATTGAAAGCTTATTTATTCAATTTGAAAACTTGGCCCAGGGTCACATTTGCTTTGTATGAATCTCATATTATTCACTTTAAAGCACTGCAGAACCTTAGAGCCTTAGATTTGGCAAAACTCCTAAAGTCACATCTACATGGTTATAATATTGTTTATCAAATCTTCCTAACAGCTTTACAGCCTAATTTGGTTTCTTCTTATTGTGACCCTGGACCACAAAACCAGTCATAAGGTTAAATTTTACAAAACTGAGATATATACATCATATGAAAGCTCAATAAATAAGCTTTCTATTGACATATAGTTTGTTAGGATAGGACAATATTTGGCCGAGATACGTCTATTTGAAAATCTGAAATCTAAGGGTGCAAAAAATCAAAATACTGAGAAAAACACCTTTAAAGTTGTCCAAATTAAGTTCTTAGCAATGCATATTACTAATCAAAAATTACATTTTGATAGGTTTACAGTAGGAATTTTACAAAAAATCTTCATGGAACATGATCTTTACTTAATTTCCTAATGATTTTTGGCATAAAAGAAAAATCAATAATTTTGACCCATATAATGTATTTTTGGCTATTGCTACAAATATACCCCAGCGACTTAAGACTGGTTTTGTGGTCCAGGGTCACATATAGTAGGTTAATGCTTTGTTCAACTTTACATTTCACTGATTAAAATTTGCAAAGTAAAAACTGTTTTTTCATTTCAAAATCTAGTCAGCACAGCTGCGATGGGAATAAATGTGAATATAAAAGTCTTAAGAACCTCTACAGAAACTTTGCTATAAATTACTCTATGTGAAAGAAGTGTGAGAAACTGATGGTTTGGTTGATGCTTTTCCATGTAAGAAAACTTGGTATGTACAATACCAGTCTGAAGCTGATAATGCTTTCTATTTATTTGATCCAAAGTGCAACAAAAGCAGTAATATTGTGAAATATTTTTACTATTTCAAATAACTGCTTTCTATTTGCATTCATTTATAATGTAATTTACTCCTGCAATTTCAAAGCTGAATTTTTAACATAATTACTACAGTCACATGATCCTTCAGAAATCATTCTAATATTGTTATTTGCTGCTTAAAAAAAAACAGTGAAAAAAGCTTTTTTTTAGGTTTCTTTGATGAATAGAAAGTTCAGAAGATCAGCATTTATCTGAAACAGAAATCTTTTTTTTATATTATAAACGCCTTTATCATCACTTTTGATCAATTTAAAGCATCCTTGCTAAATCTTTCCCAAAGAAAAAAATATATATACTGACTCCAAGCTTTTGAATGGATTAGTGTATGTTACAAAACCGTTTTATTTCAGATAAATGCTGATCTTTGGATCTTTCTATTCATCAAAGAATCCTAAAAAGATCTACTCAACTATTTTAAATATTGCTAATGATAATGTTTCTTGAGCAGAAAATGATTTCTGAAGGATCATGTGACACTAAAGACTGGAGTATAGATGCTCAAAATTCAGTTTTGAAATCACAGGAATAAATTACATTTTAAAATATATTCAAATAGAAATCGGTTATTTGAAATAGTAAAATTATTTCTGTTTTTGCAGTACTTTAAATTAAATAAACACAGGCTTGGTGAGCAGAAGAGGCGTCTTTAAAAAGCATTAAAAATCTTACTGTTCAA
The DNA here is from genome assembly GCF_049309525.1 of Garra rufa. NCBI lineage: Eukaryota > Metazoa > Chordata > Actinopteri > Cypriniformes > Cyprinidae > Garra > Garra rufa. The sequence goes on from NC_133374.1 coordinate 5,035,673, forward strand.
ATACTTTTGACTTGTAGTTGATGTGCGTATTTAACAATATTATAAGCAAAACTTTTGTTGCAATGTGAACACTACTAAGGTTTTTCTTCAGTATGAACATGCAGATGACGTATTAAACTTGATGCCTCCACAAAACTCTTTCCACACTGCGGACACATGTATGGTTTCTCTCCAGTGTGGAGCATTATGTGCCTGTCGAGGTGTCCTTTTTGCGTGAAACTATTTTCACAATGAGGGCACGCGTATGGTCTCTCCCCAGTATGAACTCTTAAGTGTCTCTTCAGATTCTGTTTATCCGTGAAACACTTTGCACACTGAGAGCAGCTGAAAGACTTGATCTTAAAGGCCTGATGGTAAAATTTGATGTGCTTGCTAAGGTGTGCTTTTTCCGCAAAACTCTTTCCACAATCAGGGCAGGTGTTTGGTTTCTCTCCAGTGTGGCGTCTTAGGTGTATCTTAAGTCTGTATTCATTTGGACAGACCTTTCCACACTCAGTGCAGGTGTACGACGTCGGTCCGATATGCATTCTTATGTGCTTGGCAAGATGCTGTTTTTCTGTAAAACTCTTTCCACACTGAGGGCAGGTGTATGGTTTCTCTCCAGTGTGGATTTTTAAGTGTCTATTAAGTCTGCATTTAAATGCATAGCTCTTTCCACAATGAGAGCAGGTGAAACAATGCTTTTCTCCAGTGTGAATTCTTGAGTGGTTCTTCAGGCTCTCTCTACTTGCAAAACCGCGTCCACACTGATCGCATTCGAAAGGCCTTTCTCCAGTGTGAACTCTTATGTGGCATGTAAGGTGTTTGTTTAGTATGAAACTCTTTCCGCAATCGTGGCAGGTGTATGGTTTTTCTCCAGTGTGAGTTTTTAAGTGATACTCGAGGTTCTCTTGACGGGTATAATTCTTTTCACACTGAGGACATTTTAAAGACTTTCTGGCTTTTGCTCTTTGAGTTCTCTTTCGTGAGACATTCTTTACATGAAAGGTGTCTTTTGCATTTAAGAGACTTTGAGGTTTCTCACACCACTCCACTTCGTTCGGTTCCTGGGGTTCTTCTTTGACCTCCATCAGATCTGGAAAAAAAAGCTAAAACGTTTTAAAAATCAAATGCAATCTGAATCTAAATGTAACAAAACTAAACAACAGAGATCTTTGACTGGATAAAGTAAATTCTGATATTAATACAATCAAAGTACACCGTTCAAAAGTTTTAGTTTAATAGTCAAATGCATTTTTAATTAGGTGCAATTTCACAACTCTTTATTTTCTAACTACAGCTATAAAACCTTGCTTTGCTACCTTAATGTTTGTCAGAAGTACCTGATCAAAATCAAAAGGGACACCAACCTGGAAGTTCCTCAGTGTTTTCATGTATGTTCATGGTTCTGGATAACTGTGTGAATTGCGATCCCTGTGTGAAGACCAAATCTGCTGAGCAAAACATCAAACATAAGTCAACGAATTGATAGTTTCTATAATTTTAACGATATTTCTGTTTTTGTTTTCTTTGCAGACAAACTGTATTGCCATAAACAGTTAAAGTCAAATGTTTACATACACCTCGCAGAATTTGCGAAATGTTAATTATTTTACCAGAATAAGACGGATCATACAAAATGCATGTTATTTTTATTTAGTACTGATCTGAATAAGATATTTTATATAAATATCTGTTTACATATAGTCCACAAGAGAAATAATAGTTGAATTTAAAAGTTTAAAAGTTTACATACTCTTGATTCTTCATATGGTTTTATTACCTGAATGATCCACAGCTGTTTTTTGCTTTTGTTTAGTGATAGTTGTTGCCTTATTTGAGTCCCTTATTTGTCCTGAACAGTTAAACTGTCTGCTGTTCTTCAGAAAAATGCATCTCAGTCTCCCAAATTCTTTGTTTTTTTCATACCACAAAGTGTTTGAACCGTTTCCAACAATGACTGTATGATTTTGAGATCCATCTTTTCACACTGAGGACAATTGAGAGACTCATATGCAACTATTAAAGAAGGTTCAAACGCTCACCGATGCTTCAGAAGGAAATATGATGCACTAAAAGCCGGGGGTGAAAACTTTTGAACAGAATGAAGATGTTTACATTTTTCTTACTTTCGCTAAGTATCATATTTTTAACATTTAGTACTTCAGAAGCTACAGAAGATACTAACATGTTTCCCAGAAGGCAAAATAAGTTAAATAAGTTTTTCACCCCGGCTCTTAATGCATTGTTTTTCCTTCTGGAGCATCAGTGAGTGTTTGAACCTTCTGTAATAGTTGCATATGAGTCCCTCAGTCATTTTTGGAAAGGGTTAGAATACAAAAAAATGCTGAAAAACTGATTTTTCTGAAGAACAGCAGGCAGTTGAACTGTTCAGGACAAACAAGGGACTCATGAACAACTATTACTAAACAAAAAAACACAGCTGTGGATTATTCAGGTAACAACACAGTATTAAGAATCAAGCGTATGAAAACTTTTGAACAGGGTCATTTTTATAAATTCAATTATTTTCTCAGGTCAGTACTAAATAAACAGCAGCATGAATTTTATGAACCCTCTAATTTTGGTAAAACAATTAACATTTGGTAGACTCTGTAAGATGTATGTAAACTTTTGACTTCAACTGTATATAATTGTATTCATATATTGGTTGAAAATCCAATCACATATGAAGACAAAAACCAAAACAAGCAAAAACTGGAAAGAACACAAAATCCATTAAACTTTAGAGCAAAAAAATATTCATAATGCAAATTAATGAGTCAAAATAGATTACTCTGAAACATAAAATATATATTCTAGGTTATTTAAAATAAGTAAGCTTATTTGCTGTTATAAGTAATCATACATTCACTATGTGCATCCGTTTTATTTTGCAGACGATTTTATTAAAAAAAAAGTACAGGGGTCTGTATATAGACATTACATAGAGAAAATTTAATTTTAACATCCAAACACTTATTAGTTATATCACATATATTCTTATTTTAACGAAGAGATGTCTTACCAGTTGTATTCTTCCCGCATATGTACAAATACTACACACTGTCGTAAACGCGCTCCGTTGTCGTAAACATCCACCGTAACGCGTCTGCTGGTGTTGCATGGAAGAGGGAAAGCCGAAAAACGCGCGTCTTCCTCCGGATGGCGCTGAATGTCTGTTCCATTCTCTGATATTTTAAAGGGTTCCACTGATAAACTGATAACCTTTGTTCATTAAGCATTTAAGAATTATTTGTATAAATGTTACAAAATAACAAGGCCATCAAGTTTAACTGGGTCTCTTAAAGTTCAGTTTTCACCTCATTCATTATGATTATGGTGATATTTTACATAAAAGATATAATCCAATTTATAAAATAACCCAGTTCAAAAGTTTACATGTACTTGATTCTTAATATGGTTTCATTGCATGAATGAATAGTTGTTCATGAGTCCCTTTTTGCCTGCTGTCAGGGGCGCCGCTAAGGGGGGGAAAGTTAGGACAATTCTAAGGGCCCACGCCCTTTAGGGGCCCCCAGAGATCTGCTTTGGTGTGGTAGGGCACTGAGGACAACTGAGAGACTCATATGCAACTATTACAGAAGGTTCAGGTGCTCACTGATTCTTCAGAAGGAAAAACTATGCATTAAGAGCCGGGGGTGAAAACTTTTGAACAGAATGTCATATTGATACCTACAAAACGATACCTTTAAAATAAGCAATTTTATAGCTATCAATATATATATATATATATATATATATATATATGTGTGTGTGTGTGTGTGTGTGTGTGTGTGTGTGCGTGTGTGTGTTTGTGCTGGGATGCTGGTTTTAGCTGGTTTTTTTCTGGTTTATGCTGGTATTTTGCTGGTTTATGCTGGTCCTTGGCTGGTTTATGCTGGTATTTTGCTGGTATATGTTGGTTTTTTGCTGGTTTATGCTGGTACTTTTCTGGTTTATGCTGATATTTTGCTGGTTTGTGTTGGTCCTTAGCTGGTTTATGTTGGTATTTTGCTGGTTTATGTTGGTCCTTTGCTGGTTTATGCTGGTCCTTAGCTGGTTTTTGTTAGTATTTTGCTGGTTTATGTTGGTCCTTGGCTGGTTTATGCTGGTATTTGTTTTTTTGCTGGTTTATGTTGGTCCTTAGCTGGTTTATGTTGGTATTTTGCTGGTTTATGCTGGTACTTTTCTGGTTTATGCTGATATTTTGCTGGTTTGTGTTGGCCCTTAGCTGGTTTATGTTGGCATTTTGCTGGTTTATGCTGGTATTTTGCTGGTTTATGTTGGTCCTTTGCTGGTTTATGCTGGTCCTTAGCTGGTTTTTGTTGGTATTTTGCTGGTTTATGTTGGTCCTTGGCTGGTTTATGCTGGTATTTGTTTTTTTTGCTGGTTTATGCTGGTACTTTTCTGGTTTATGCTGGTATTTTGCTAGTTTATGCTGGTCCTTAGCTGGTTTGTGTTGGTATTTTGCTGGTTTATGCTGGTATTTTGCTGGTTTATGCTGGCATTTTGCTGGTTTATGCTGGTCCTTAGCTGGTAGTTGTTGGCATTTTGTTGGTTTATGCTGGTATTTTGCTGGTTTATGCTGGTCCTTAGCTGGTTTATGCTGGTATTTTGCTGGTTTATGCTGGCCCTTTACTGGTTTACACTGGTCCATGACCAGCTAAGAACCAACATAAACCAGCAAAGGACCAGCATAAACCAGCTAAAACCAGCATCCCAACACCTAAACATACCTAACCAGCATATGCTGGTTTTTTCAACAGATTATGTAAATCACATTTCTTTACGGCTACGGAGCAAATACATTATTATCATACATACGAATCAGTTAATCTACTAGTATTTTTCTCTTCATTGCATTGGTTGAGAACAAATTAAGAAGCATTACAAGATATCATTTCAATTTGGGTTTATTATTAATATATTCAAAATATAAATTCTCAACATTAGCCTTTTTTTATATCCTCACGGACATAGATCACTATGTAGAAAACAATAAAGCTCCTCCAAGACTCACAGCAATACCTTTCTGTTTTATTTCTCACAAATTCTACACTTGGCCAATAGTAAATGATATGAATGTATCTATTTTTAGCAAGACCTACTTAGTACCGCTCTTAAGTCTCTCTAGTTTTCACCTCTGCATTCACAAAACTATGATATAGAGTTTCTAAATCTCTCTATTTTATCTTATATGTATTTGACATGAAAACGAATATTGCTCACATGCAATATTTTCTCATATGAGTGAGAAGGTTTGATGATTGCGTAAAACTCTTCCCACACTGAGTACAGTGGTACGGCTTCTCTCCAGTATGAACTCGCTCATGCTTTTTCAGGTGTTCAGACTGAATGAAACTCTTGTCACAATATGAGCACTTGTAAGGTTTTTCTCCAGTATGAATTCGTTGGTGCTCTTTCAGGCGGTCAGCTCTAGTAAAGCTCTTCCCACACTCACAACACACATGATCTTTTACTTCATTATGTATTTTCTGGTGCTGTTTACAGTGATTCAGCCTTAAAAAACTCTTTCCACAGAAAGAACACACATGAGGCTTCTCATCTGAATGAACTTTCATGTGTTGTTTTAGATTTACTGGTGCATGAAATGTTTTACCACACTGATCACAGCTAAACAGCTTTTCTCCAGAGTGAACGTGCAGATGATAACTGAGACTTGCTGCTGCAGTAAAACTCTTTCCACACTGTGAGCAGGTGTACGGTTTCTCTCCAGTGTGGATTCTCATGTGCACATTAAGGTGTCCATTGTCTCTGAAACTCTTTCCACACTGTGAGCAGATGAGCAGCTGTTTGGCTTTTTTTCTTGAAGCTTTGATTTTACAATGTTCCTCTTCCACCACACGCACCTCAGGTCTTTGCTGCATTACTTCAATCCAGTCTAAAATAAACAAAATATGTGTTGAAAATAAAGATGATCTTTGTCACGTTAATGTTTCTCAGCAGTTAACAATGAAGAATCATTAATAGACACCAACCTGTTTGTTCCTCAGTATCTTCATGTTTTATTCTGGATGGTTCTGGATCACTCATGTCTTTAATCTCCTCTTCAACAAACTCCATCTTTAGCAGTCACACAGATTTCAGCTGCCGCACAGGACCCGATCTGGAGAAATCAAACACAAGTTACTGAATTTATACTGCATTACTTTATACACATAACACATATAAGTTTGCTGTTCAAAATATAAAGCATATTAGCCATTCGTCACACAGCCAACAATATTCACAATGCACAATGGAAACTTTATTAAAAAGCTGAGGTTAGAAACCAGAAGTAAAATGCAAAGAGATCCATTTTTAGATTTACACAATATAAACACGCTGAATTAAGTCTGAGCAAATCACATTTACACAATATACAGGTGCATCTCAATAAATTTGAATGTCGTGGAAAAGTTTATTTATTTTAGTACTTAAATTGTGAAACTTGTGTATTAAATAAATTCAATGCACACAGTCTGAAGTAGTTTAAGTCTTTGGTTCTTTTAATTGTGATGATTTGGCTCACATTTAACAAAAACCCACCAATTCACTATCTCAAAAAATTAGAATATGATGACGTGCCAATCAGCTAATCAACTCAAAACACCTGCAAAGGTTTCCTGAGCCTTTAAAATGGTCTCGGTTTGGTTCACTAGGCCAGTAGTTCTCAATCCTGGTCCTGAAGGACCCCTGCTCTGCACATTTTGCATGTCTCCCTTACTTAACACACCTGATTGAGATCTTCAGCTCATTAGTAGAGATCCATTAACTGAACTAACAAGCTGAAGATCTCAATCAGGTGTGTTAAATAAAGGAGACATGCAAAATGTGCAGAGCAGGGGTCCTTCAGGACCAGGATTGAGAACCACTGCACTAGGCTACACAATCATGGGGAAGACTGTTGATCTGACAGCTGTCCAGAAGATAATCATTGACACCCTTCACAAGGAGGGTAAGCCACAAACATTCATTGCCAAAGAAGCTGGCTGTTCACAGAGTGCTGTATCCAAGCATATTAACAGAAAGTTGAGTGGAAGGAAAAAGTGTGGAAGAAAAAGATGCACAACCAACCGAGAGAACTGCAGCCTTGAGAAGCTTGTTAAGCAAAATGGATGTTTTGCACTGTGGCCCAGTGGTCCAAAGTCCTCTTTTCAGATGAGAGCAAGTTTTGTATTTCATTTGGAAACCAAGGTCCTACAGTCTGAAGGAAGGGTGGAGAAGCTCATAGCCAAAGTTGCTTGAAGTCCAGTGTTAAGTTTCCACAGTCTGTGATGATTTTGGGTGCAATGTCATCTGCCGGTGTTGGACCACTGCACCCGTTTACCAAGAAATTTTAAAGCACTTAATGCTTCCTTCTGCAGACCAGCTTTTTAAAGATGCTGATTTCATTTTCCAGCAGGATTTGGCACCTGCCCAAACTGCCAATAGCACCAAAAGTTAGTTTAATGGCCATGGTGTTGGTGTGCTTGACTGGCCAGCAAACTCACCAGAGAATCTATGGGGTATTGTCAAGAGGAAAATGAGAAACAAGAGACCAAAAAATGCAGATGAGCTGAAGGCCACTGTCAAAGAAACCTGGGCTTCCATACCACCTCAGCAGTGCCACAGACTGATCACCTCCATGCCACACTAAATTGAGGCAGTAATTAAAGCAAAAGGAGCCCCTACCAAGTATTGAGTAGATATACTGTAAATCAACATTCTTTCCAGAAGGCCAACAATTCACTAAAAATGTATTTTTATTGGTCGCATGAAGTATTCTAATTTATTGAGATAATAAATAGGTGGGTTTTTGTTAAATGTGAGCCAAATCATGACAATTAAAAGAACCAAACTATTTGAGTCTGTGTGCACTAAATTTAATACACAAGTTTCACAATTTGAGTTGAATTACTGAAATAAATTAACTTTTCCATGACATTCTGATTTATTAAGATGCACCTGTAAACATCAATCCTTACATTACAAAAGAAACACCGTTTATAAAAAAAAAAAAAACGAATTAGAAAAACTCACTACCAACATCTTATACTCTAATAATTAATCAAAACATACGGCATCCAAGGAAAATATACAACATGACAAACTCTTTAGCGTATTAATAAAGTTACAAGATATTTTAGTTGATTTAAAAACATAAATACTCAACATTAGTGTTTCTTTAGATTCTCACAGACATATGTGACCCTGGACCACAAAACCAGTCATAAGGTTAAATTTTTACAAAACTGAGATATATACATCATATGAAAGTTCAATAAATAAGCTTTCTATTGATATATGGTTTGTTGGGATGGGACAATATTTGGCCGAGATACATCTATTTGAAAATCTGGAATCTGAGGGTGCAAAAAAATCTAAATACTGAGAAAATCACCTTTAAAGTTGTCCAAATTAAGTTCTTAACAATGCATATTACTAATCAAAAATTACATTTTGATATATTTATAAAAGGAATTTTACAAAAAATCTTCATGGAACATGATCTTTACTTAATTTCCTAATGATTTTTGGCATAAAAGAAAAATCAATAATTTTGACCCATACTGTGTAGCAGTTTTGTAGCAATTGGCTATTGCTACAAATATACCCCAGTGACTTAAGACTGGTTTTGTGGGCCAGGGTCACATATATAGATCACTTTGTAGAAAACAATAAAGCACTACACTGTAAAAAAAAGTTTTCACCAGATTCAACTTAAAACTCTAAGTTCAGCAGCTGCCTTAAAATTAAGTTAAATCAGCTTAAAACAACAAGTCATTTTAACTTAATACAATAAAAATGAGTTGATTTAACTTGCGAGTTGAAATGACTTAAGTTGATTTAACTTGAATTTTAAGGCAGCTGCTAAACTTAAGTTTTTAAGTTGAAACTGGTGATAACTTTTTACAGTGTATGTTTCGGTTTTATTTCTCAGAAATTTTAGACTTGGCAAATTGTAAAGTAAGTTGTAATTTGACTGAAGTTGTAAATTGTAAGTTAAGTCTTTCTAGTTTTCACCTCCAGATTTACAAAACTATTAGGGCCGGGACTTTAACGCGTTAATTTAGATTAATTAATTACACAAAAATAACGCGTTAAAATGTTTTAACGCATTTTAATTGCACTTAGTTTTGCACCGCGGAACGTTTCTTACTGGATGAGATTCCGCGGACCGATTATACTGGAGCACCAACTAGCGTTTAGACAAGCTGCGTCCGTCCTAAATAGTATTGTATGTCCCAAATCGTAGTATGTTTAAAAAATTATTCCAAAGATTCCCGGATGGTCTACTACTTAACGATCAATGCACACTCTTAACAGCTAATATTGCACACACACTGCGCCGTGAACGAGGATTCGATTAGAACTACAAACTAGGGCTGTCCCCGACTATGAATTTTCATAGTCGAATCAGAATTTTCGAATCTTTCTATAGTCGACCGATAGTCGAATCATCTAGGCTTATGTGCGTGTGTGAATGGGTTGGGAGGGGCACGACACTATAGTCAGCAGGAGGGTAAAACTATTTTTATTTTATTTTATAAGCGACCAAAACTGCCTGCCAACTGACAGACAAACTTATTTAGGTTTAAATAAAAACACAGAACGCGTCTTTTAGTTCTAAAAACGCGAGGCGCACAGCACTGCATTTTTGGTGACTTTTAATGAAAGAGCAGTGTGCTGCGGTTTTTTTATGTTGCTAAGCAACGACCAAAACAGCTGTCCTGTCAGTCAATTCAAAGGATTATAGCGCGAGCGCTCTAAAATCTTAGTTTTTTGCTGTTAAGTAAACTGTCATATTAGCAGAAACCCTAAATAATACAGCTCCGGGTTACCCACGATAGACACCAAAGGTTTCTCCTCCATTTCTTGGAGTCTCCGGACTTTTTAAGCAACGGTAAACTTTCGCCATCACAACAGAAGGCCCGCCTCTCCATTCATTCGATTGGAAAATGGAAAAGAACGCGAATGACGTTGGGCGTTTTTCCGCTCAGAGTTGATTTTTTTTTTTCAACTTCAGGCGCTCAGAGCGCTCCTGCAAAACGCGAGGCGCAGCAGGCGGCGAAAACAGGGTGCAGAACGCTCACTGCCAACAGAAAACCATTCAAAAGAGGCGCCTCCAACTGCAAAAACGCGTTCGGTGTGATCGCCGCCTAATCCCTGCCGTCAAGATGGTCCTCATCTCGTCATGCATCAGGGAAAGTGAAAATTAAATTAGTCACAGGGGTGGTTGGATTTATTCACAAACACGTTAAAAATATTTATTGAACGCTTCTTTCTTTTCACTTTTGTTTTTACTGCATTATCATAATCAAAGGCTGTATATAACTTAATATAACCGTACAAAACCAGTAGTTCTGTGTGCAATTAGACATTGAGCACCCCCATATTGGCAAAATGGTATGATGCTCGTTTCACCCGCGAAGATTCGACTGTGAGATCGGTGGTCGAATCAGGCTCCGCATATCGATGCATCGAATCTTCGACTATTCGGGGACAGCCCTACTACAAACACGCATAAAAAGTGTTAAAAAACTACAAACATGGAGGATATACGCGACCAACGGACAGGTAGAGAAAGGGGTTTACGTGATAAATAATCAGTGTGTAACCTGATAAAAAATATTTTTTAAATGTTATCGGCGTTATATTCCATGTGCAGCAACATTTATAATGATAGGTTTGGTCATTAACGTTTAAATGCATAATTAAGCAAACACAAGAGCAGAGTTCTCGGCATGAAAGACTTGTTAAAGAACTTGCCTCTTGCTACACTTAATGGCAATATTGCATTGGTCTGTTGGACTTGGTTGAACAAAAATAAACAATATTTTGTTGCTTAAGCTTATGTATTCAGTCATTATTCAATGGTATACTAAAAATCCATGTAAAAATCTTAATTCTTACTGTTCTCAGGTCAAATATTTATATGCGATTAAAATGCGATTAATTTCGATTAATTAATTACAAAGCCTCTAATTAATTAGATTAAATTTTTTAATCGAGTCCCGGCCCTAAAAACTATATGATATACCGTTTCTTTAAGACAAACTCTGTGTTTTATCACACACAATTTACTTTTAATGTATTTGACATTAAAAAGAATGTTGCTCACTTGCAATATTTTCTCATATGAGTGAGAAGGTTTGATGATCGTGTCAAACTCTTTCCACACGGAGTACAGTGGTATGGCTTCTCTCCAGTATGAACTCGCTCATGTACTTTCAGATTTCCAGATTTGCCAATTGAAAAGCCATTTGTTCCCTGTTTTTGCCTCATTCATTATGATGATGTCTGAGATCTTTTGTAAATTGGCACATTAAGCACATTTCATTGTGTCAACAGACTAAAACAAACTACAGGATCATCACAAATAAAATCTTTTACTAAACATAACTAAACTACTACAACTGACTAACACAATGTAAGATTAAACGGACTAAATACTTTTGCCGTTCTCCAACAAAACATAAAAAACATCTCCACAAACCTTGTGACATTTCAAAGCAAAACCAATCATTTGAGCTAATCTTGTATTTACTTTATCTTAATCTCACAACATTTACCTAAAATATTAAATCTGTAGAAAACACTGCTTATTAACAGAACAATGCCTTTTAATATGAGTCGCTAGAGCTGATGACTGAGTGAAACTCTTTCCACATTGAGTACAGTGGTACGGCCTCTCTCCGGTATGAACTCGCTCATGTACTTTCAGGTGTCCAGACCGAGCGAAACTCTTCTCACAATATGAGCACTTGTAAGGTCTTTCTCCAGTGTGAATCCTTTGATGCACTTCCAGACAGTGAGCTCTAGTAAAGCTCTTCCCACACACACAACACACATGATCTCTCACTTCATTGTGTGTTTTCTGATGCTGCGTACAGAGATTCAGCTGTGAAAAACTCTTTCCACAATAAGAACACACATGAGGCTTCTCAACTGAATGAACTATCCGGTGTTTTCTTAGATACGATGATGAAGTGAACTTTTTACCACACTGATCACAGCTAAATGGCTTTTCTCCAGAGTGAATGTGCAGATGATTTCTGAGAAAAGATACATGTTTGAAACTCTTTCCACATAAAGTACAGTGGTACGGCTTCTCTCCAGTATGAACTCGCTCGTGTACTTTCAGGTTTCCAGACTGAAAGAAGCTCTTCTCACAATATGAGCACTTGTAAGGTCTTTCTCCAGTGTGAATTCTTTGGTGCTCTTTCAGATGTTCAGCTCTAGTAAAGCTCTTCCCGCACTCACAACACACATGGTTTCTCACTTCATAATGCATTTTCAGGTGCTTTTTAAAATTGTCCAGCTTTGAAAAACTCATTTCACAGAAAGAACACAAGTAAGGCTTCTCATCTGAATTGAAAGATGCATTAAACTTTTCACCACAGAAAAATGGATTTTCTCCACAGTGAATGAGCAGATGATTTTTGAGACTTGATGCTGCAGCAAAACTCTGTCCACACTGAGGGCATGTGTACGGTTTCTCTCCAGTGTGGACTCTCATGTGTCTTTTAAGGTTTCCATTATCTCTGAAATTCTTTCCACACTGTGTGCAGGTGGGCAGTTTTTTGGCTTTTTTTCTATAAGTTTTGATTTCACAATACTCCTCCTCTTCTTTCAGCTTCCCGCTTTCTTGGATTACTTCAATCCAGTCTAAAATAAACAAAATATGTGTTGAAAATCAAGTGAACTGGAGCTTTGTTACATTAATGTTTCTCAGCAGTCAACAATGAAGAATCATGAATGGGCACCAACCTGTTTGTTCCTCAGTATCTTCATGTTTTATTCTGGATGGTTCTGGATCACTCATGTCTTCAATCTCCTCTTTAATAAACTCCATCTTCAACAGTCACAGATTTCAGCTGCTGCACCTGGAGTTTGTTCTTCTCTTGTAGGATGATGTGAATATTCACCAGTGTTTATAGGTCAATTGTTGTGGGAAGGGCTTCACTGATCACTGTCTGATACTGAGACCCACACGACCAGATCTGGAGAAATAAAAAATAAGTGTAACCCTGCTACCAGACAATGTTATATATATTTCCGGAAGGATTGGCGTGGCAATGAACATGACAATGTTAATGTATTTGGTCTTGGTGGAATAGATCAAGTACAGAGACTTGCTATTGCCAATACATCCACAACATGTTGTTGTGAGCATGTAAGAAATGCTGCTGCTGCTGCTGCAAATGCAACATACATGAAATAACCCTCCTCAAAACAGGAGACACAGAAGGGACACTACAAGACAAAACAAAACAAGAACAAAACACCCCATAGGCCATGTTAACACTTGGCGTCTTTTTTGACAAGAAAAAGTTGACTAGGGCGTTTTTTTAGGAAAAAAAAAAGCTGGCAGCGTTCTGTTAAAAAAAGCAGCCGAGTGTGTCTTTTTGTCGCTATAACAACAGCTGCAACAGTAGCGTAGTGCTGTGTGGTGAAGAAATGTCGAGAAAGAGCCTCTTTGTGATGTATATTATGATAGAGTTGTTTACTCATATCACACAACTCCTTGTGCTCTGAAACTAGTACGATAAGTTTATCTACCGCCAACTTCTCCGTTTTTTCTTGTTGTTTTTGTTGTTATGGAAACGATAAGTCCCGCTACTAGCTTGTCATTGGTCAGCTGTCAAAAAAGCGATTGACGTAGGGCGTTTTCTTCAAAAAAGTTCAACTTTTTTCAACTTAAAAAGACGCTCTGAGCTGCAAAAAAAGACGCCGGCGGTGGCGTTTAAAAAAAGCTCTAGGGCTTTTTTGAAAAGACGGTTTACTCCATAGGATTAGAATGTAAAACAGACGCTGGCAGTTTGAAAAAGGACGGCAAGTGTGAACACGGCCTTAACATGCAGATTTACGACCAACAGCCATGTCAACCGCATGCTATCTATGTGTGCCTAGGCTACCACGCTGACTGGCTTAACTCTAATTAGACTTGCGCTATGTGTAATGTTAATTAACAAAATGCATATACATTGCAATCCGATAGATAAGACCCCAGCACCCACTTAAGCGTATATCATAATTTAGTAATTTGATAACAGCGGCGTGCTTAAGTCCCAGCGGCAGCCTAACAGCTCATTAATTCATGTTTATGCAATGATGAGATAAACAAAGTTAGCCAATGCATGCCATTTTACAGTCTCGCGCAGACAAAAGTTGTCAGAGTTATAGTGCCCAAACACCCCTGGGTGGACTGACTTGAATAAACTGAAATAAAAGCAGAATATAACAGTTCTTTCTCCGTTTCTGAACTACACAGTAAACACAATTCTCCAAACTACAAACTACTACCCAAAATGCATTTCACTCAGGACTAACAACCATAGATTGCGGTCTTAAACCTAACATTTTTAGATAACATTTATTTATTTTCTTTTACAATTCTGACTTTTTCTTGCAAATGCAAGTTTATATTTTCCAATTCAGACTTCAATTTAACTAAAAAATTGTGAGTTTGTCAATTCTGAGGGGAGAAACCCCCCAGAAGTGTGGGATCAGTCATTCTTGAGAAGTGGGACAAAACAGGTTGCAAAATTGAAAAAATAAAACCTTGCACTCAGACAAAGGAAACTACACTTATGTATCTTATATGTACTAAGCTACTGAGCTATTCTTTCATACAACCTCCCGACTTTTCCCTTTTCTGTGGACTGTGTAATATAACTTTAACTTTATCTTTAACAGTTTTCTAGATGTTTTTTAACATTTCAAAACACATTCTCATGTTAGTAGACAGATTACACTTTCACATGTGACCAACAAATATCAAATATCATAACGAAATATCATTAACATATTCATCTGACGGAGTTGACACATCTGACAATGGTGGCCAAAACCTGAATTTGTAGTCATTTTAACTATCAAATCATTGTCATTGATTCAAGTAATTACTGTATTAAAACAACCACAACTAACAGTGAGTATGTTATTGTTTATAAAGTTTCTATTCAAGAGTCACATTTAAGTATTTTGATATATCATTGGAACGCAAAATCTTACGGTGGTGACATCTAACGGTGTTGACAAATTTGCCATTTCTTTCAAAAAACAAATGAAATTCATGTAGTAGCCATTTAGTTTTTTTCTGTTGATGTTAGAGGCTAATCATGGAACCTGAAATTATCTAAATATTTAAAATAATCTCAGAAATTGGAAGATGGTGTTGACATACATCATAGTTGTGACACAGTATTACAGTATACAAAATTAACATTAGAATTTAATTGATGTCTGACGTTGTTGACAAAAAGTGAGAACACAACTTCGAAACCTTATTAAAAACACGTCTCACTGAAAACAACATTTTATATAAGATACTAAGTGTAACTTTTGATAAAACAAGGTCTTTTTCATCATTAAAAAAAACTTTATCCATTTTATAGCTTATGAATGAATAAACCCTTCTCTGTGATGTAGTGAGAAAACAATAAGTGTCATAGATTTCACATAATAATGTTAAAAATTGAAGGGGATAATTGAGTTAAACACATTCTATTATTAATACTCGTGACATTTACAATTGAAAATAATTTTTATTTTTAAAACTAATAGCAGTTATAATTGCTGGACATGTTTTGTCCCATGCTTCAAGAATAACTGGGATAATCTCGGAATTGAGAGAATCAAGTACGAATTTTAAAATATAAAATCAAATTTAAATTTTTTTTAAATTCTTTTATTTCATGACCGCATAGACCGCCAACTTTATGAATGCCTCTCAGTGCATCTGTCAGAAAAAGCTTGGCAAGAGTAATATCAACTATTATAAAACGGTTAGTTCCATTCCTCAATTCTGATTGGTCAGCAGCTGTCTCGTATTCATGATACAGCACTGCTATGACCGCTTCACTCAATGGTTTTGTGTATCATTGAACCCCCTTAGCAACCACCCTTAGCAACGTAAACACAGCTGCAGCAGTTAGGGACTACTTTTTACAGCGGAAGGCAGTTAATGATTTTACTTTATGAAAACATACAACTTAATATATATAAATTAATATATATTTTTTATTTTAATATTTTTATTGTGTGGTAACCGTTTTATAAAAGCAATAAGGTACTTGAGGCCGTGCTGTATCGTGAATAAATCATTAAAAATAACATGTTCTACTATTTGTGTATATTAAAAGGCAATGATTTAAACCTTATAGGCTACAATATGATACACAAATGAATAGAATAATCACTCAAAAACCAAACCAGCTCTCTATCAAAAGTAGGTTAAGAATACAAATGGATAAGCTACAGATACATTTTCTATCAGGCCTACACGTTTGTTTATTTATCTTTTGCTGGTTTGCTTGGCACATACACATGTTTAGATAAGTTAAAAAAAAAAAGACACGCTTAGTTTTGCGTGATGAAAATGTAGTAGTAATACTAAATACAAAAAAAAATTATATAAAGAACATAAATACGCGAAATAAATGTTGTCTTTGTAAACGTAACTAGCCTATAGTCTGTATGTATAGATATGGTTTTCTTCCACACAGCAACACAATTCAAATATCAGATATAATATACTTACTTCATTGGCTGCTTGTTGCAAAACGGAGAACTTAATCTTGCATCTGATGTCGTTTTCAACTCTAGATGAGTAGAATATAAGCATTAGAGCATGAAACACTTTTTAACCGGCGATAGAGCGCAGGCATCTTCTTCTTCTTCAGTCACTATGTGCTTTCAAAATAAAAGTCTACACTCAAAACAGCCCTTCTTCTTCTAATGTTTTATGGTTCTAGGTGCACTACCGCCACCAACCGGACTGCAGTGTGGAGCACTTATAAGCAGCAAAAAAACTAAAATCTTCCTACTAATCAACTTTAATAAATTTTATAATTGCACTGAATACTTTAAATTGTTTTGGATTTTCTTTCAAGAGGCTATGCTAAATGTTTTTATACCCATTCTGTTTACTACCTTAATAAGATCTAATCTTTATTTTTCATCTTGTTTCTGCCTGACCACAATAATTACAGTTGCCCGTTTCAAAACAATTTCAAATTAAAACTTTTTAACACAATATTTAAAATAATTTACATAAAAAAGAAATATAAACTGACTTCTCTGTCAGTTACAGAAAAAGTGCGCCTTGGACGAATTCAGTCGTGTTAAAAGGCTCCGTAAAAGTTTGTCATGAAATCTCTCTGCTTGTATGATAGATTTATTTTTAGAAATTATTTTTATATTTTAGAATATTGAACAATGTAAATAGTCAAAACAATTATTTTTCCACACTAGACCTGCAAATTAGCCTACTTTAGTGAAATACTTTTTTAAACTAGTAAATACAAGAATTAAAAAGGGTTTTAGGCCATGAAACCTAAATGTTTCTTATGGACAATCAGTATTTCCTTAACTTAGAGGTAATACTTGTGCATTTATAGAGAGAAGAGATTTAGGATTTTAGGCCATAAAATCTTTTATGTTCGATATTTATTAGGGATGTAACCATATTATCAATATCGTGATATCAAAACTAGTATTATCTCGATATATCATCACATGACGATATGAAATGATAGGTCTTCCAGGCAAAAAGTGCATTTTTTAAATACATTTTAACTTCTTATTCTAACATAAAAGGTTGTAAAAGTTGTTTTATGCTATTATGTTTTGGTACCGTATCTGTCAAACGAACTTAAACCGAAAGCACAATATGGCTTAATCCAAACCCTTCATCAAGTATGTTTATAATGTGAGTTACTAGAGTTGTTGACTCAGTGAAACTCTTTCCATGACTAATATCTTCAGGTAATGGGCACATTACATGCATTGCAAGGCTGTCAACATATTACACTGTAATTAATAATAAACCTGGACACATGATGGGTTTCATTGCATTAGTACTGAAATACTAGAGGTGATTAATGTCAAAGGAACACCTCTCACATGCAGACTGGAAATATTCAGTGAAAATATTCTACTATCCTCCTTCATTTGCTATTATTAACAGCTTCATTTTTTAGCCGCAACTGGTGAAAGTGTCAATGCTTGACTTTCTTCTCTCTTTTGTGCAAGCTAAGGGCACACAGTGTCTTCTTAAAGGGGCCACATATCCTTAAGTAAGAAGTAAATCATCATACATATGAAAAAGATTATCTACTAGTGTTTCATTCTTCATTGCATTGGTTGACAACACATCAAAGAGCATTACTAGACATTTTAGTCGATTTAAAAATATAAATACTCAACATTAGTGTGTCTTTACATTCTCACAGACATAGATCACTATGTAGAAAACAATACAGCAGTGTTTCTGTTTTATTTCACAATTTACATTAAAAATTAATGTTGCTCACTTGCAATATTTTCTCATATGAGTGACAAGGTTTGATGATTGTGTGAAACTCTTTCCACACTGAGTACAGCGGTGTGGCTTTTCTCCAGTATGAACTCGCTCATGTACTTTCAGATTTCCAGATAGGGTGAAACTCTTGTCACAATATGAGCATTTGTAAGGTTTTTCTCCAGTGTGAATTCTTTGATGCTGTTCCAGAGAGTCAGCTCTAGTAAAGCTCTTCCCACACTCACAACACACATGATCTCTCACTTCATTGTGTGTTTTCTGATGCTGTTTACAGCGAGTCAACTGTGAAAAACTCTTTCCACAGAAAGAACACACATGAGGCTTCTCACCTGAATGGACTGTCAGGTGTTTTTTTAGATATGATGATGAAGTGAACTTTTTATCACACTGATCACAGCTAAATGGCTTTTCTCCAGAGTGAACGTGTAGATGATTTCTGAGAAAAGATACATGTTTAAAACTCTTTCCACATTGAGTACAGTGGTACGGCTTCTCTCCAGTATGAACTCGCTCATGTACTGTCAGGCTTCCAGACTGAGTGAAACTCTTCTCACAATATGAGCACTTGTAAGGTTTTTCTCCAGTGTGAATTCTTTGGTGCTGTTCCAGATGGTCAGCTCTAGCAAAGCTCTTCCCACACTCACAACACACATGATCTCTCACTTCATTATGCATTTTCTGGTGCTTTTTGCAATTGTCCAGCTTTGAAAAACTCTTTCCACAGAAAGAACACGAGTAAGGCTTCTCATCTGAATTGAATGATGCGTTAAACTTTTCACCACGGCTAAATGTCTTTTCTCCAGTGTGTATGAGCAGATGATTTTTGAGATTTGATGCTGCAGTAAAACTCTTTCCACACTGAGGGCATGTGTACGGTTTCTCTCCAGTGTGGACTCTCATGTGTCTTTTAAGGTTTCCCTTTTCTCTGAAACTCTTTCTGCATTGTGAGCAGGTGTGCAGCTGCTTGGCCTTTTTTCCTGAAGTTTTGATTTCACAACGCTCCTCCTCTTCTTTCAGCTTCACGCTTTCTTGCATTACTTCAATCCAGTCTAAAATAAATAAAATATGTGTTGAAAAGCAAGTGAACTGGAGCTTTGTTATGTTTCTAAGCAGTCAACAATGCAGAATCAAGAATAGACACCAACCTGTTTGTTCCTCAGTATCGTCATGTTTTATTCTGGATGGTTCTGGATCACTCATGTCTTCAATCTCCTCTTTAATAAACTCCATCTTCAACAGTCACAGATTTCAGCCGCTGCAGCTGGAGTTTGTTCTTCTCTTGTAGGATGATGTGAATATTCACCAGTATTTATAGGTCAACTGTAGGTGTGAACTGTCATCATTGGCGGATACTGAGACCCACACGACCAGATCTGGAGAAATCAAAAATAAATTTAATCTTGCTACCAGACACTGTTATATATATTTCCAGAAGGATTGGCATAGCAATGTATATGACAATGTTAATGTATTTGGTCTTGGTGGAATAGATCAAGTACAGAGACTTGCTATTGCCAATACATCCACAACATGTTGTTGTGAGCATGTAAGAAATGCTGCTGCTGCTGCAAATGCAACATACATGAAATAACCCTCCTCAAAACAGGAGACACAGAAGGGACACTACAAGACAAAACAAGAACAAAACATCCCTTAACAAGCAGATCTATTACCAATGGAAAGGAAAAGAAGTGTGGCCAAGAATGGTGACCCATACTCGAAATTGAACCATATTCTGCATTTAACCCATTCAAGTGCGCACACACCAGAGATGTTCACAAGTCTAAGGTCTAAAGTCAAAGTCTAAAGTATTTAAGTCTAGAGTCTCAAGTCATTTAATGGCTCGCTAAAAAAATCCCATTCACAATCCTCATGTATTGAAATCTCGCTATTTATGAAGCTGTTTTATAGGCTAAAGACAAAATATATGATCCATGATCTGCTATTTTTTTAAAGAGGAGTTAAGATGTAAGGTTAATGTACATCCAGCCTGTTACTTATATGTTGTAATCCATTACCATGTTCAAAAAAGTTTTCCTGTAATCAAATGCTATAATAAGAGTCCTTTCTACCATGACACATAATAAGGAAATTGAGACACACATATTACAAAACCATACAAATAAAGTATTTCTTTTTTATATAAGTCAGGGGTATTCAATTAAAGATCCAAGAGGCAGAGCCTCTATATTTTCTTCCATGCAAAAAAAAAAAATCTTTTTTACATGTATTGTATTTACATTTAGATACATGCAATGCCAAACAGTGAAAAAAATACTGTTTCTGTTCAGGGTTTTC
The DNA here is from genome assembly GCF_049309525.1 of Garra rufa. Classification (NCBI taxonomy): domain Eukaryota; kingdom Metazoa; phylum Chordata; class Actinopteri; order Cypriniformes; family Cyprinidae; genus Garra; species Garra rufa. Next base: position 5,056,263 of record NC_133374.1, read on the forward strand.
CTCCTGAAAGCTATACTAAAAAACAAAGAATATAAAGAACATAAATACGTTAAATAAATAAAATGTTGTCTCTGTAAACGTTTTTAACAGCTTAACTAGCCTATAGTCTCTGTATGTATAGATATTTTTTTCTTCCACACAGCAACAAAATTCACAATAATCAAATATAATATACTTACTTCATTGGCTGCTTGTTACTGGAGAACTTAATCTTGCATCTGATGTCGTTTTTAACTCCAGATGAATAGAATATAAGCATTAGAGCATGAAACACTCTTTAACTGGCTATAGAGCGCAGACATCATCTTCTTCAGTCACTCTGTGCTTTCAAAATAAAAGTCTCCACTCAAAACAGCCCTTCTTCTTTTTAAAATGTTTTATGGCGGCTGACAAACCAACTCGGTACACTGCCGCCACCATCAGGACTGGAGTCTGGAGCACTAATAAGCAGCAAGAAAACAAACAAACATAACTAAATTCTTCCTACCAATCCACTTTCTTTAATACATTTTATAATTGAACTGAATACTTTAAATTGTTCTGCATTTTCTTTCAAGAGGCTATGGATGCTGAATATTTTTATACCCATTCTGTTTACTACCTTAATGAGATCTAATCTTTCTTTTTTCATTTTTTTTATTAACTTATTAAAACATGTTCTATTATTTCTGCCTGAACACAGTAATTGCATTTGCCCTTTTCAGAACAAAAACAAAACAAAACTTTCAAATTAAAAGTTTTTATCAAAATATTTAAAATAATTTACTCTTTTCTCTTTTTTCCATACTTTTCCTCACCTGCAAATTTGCATACTTAAGTGAAATACTTTTTTTTTAAATAGTAAACAGAAGAAACAGGGTTTTAGGCCATGAAACCTAAATGTTTCTTATGGACAATCAGTATTTCCTTAACTCAGAGGTACTACTTGTGCCTTTACAGAGAGAAAAGAGTTGTGAGATGAGGTCAACTGAAAATCAGGATTTTAGGCCATAAAAACTTTTGTGTTTGTGTGAGATATATACATCATATGAAAGCTCAATAAATGAGCTTTCTATTGATGTATGGTTTGTTAGGATAGGACAATATTTGGCCGAGATACATCTATTTGAAAATCTGAAATCTAAGGGTGCAAAAAATCAAAATACTGAGAAAATCACCTTTAAAGTTGTCCAAATTAAGTTCTTAGCAATGCATATTACTAATCAAAAATTACATTTTGATATATTTATAGTAGGAATTTTACAAAATATCTTTATGGAACATGATCTTAATTTCCTAATGATTTTTGACATAAAAGAAAAATCAATAATTTTGACCCATACTATGTATTTTTGGCTGTTGCTACAAATATACCCCAGCGACTTAAGACTGGTTTTGTGGTCCAGGGTCACATTTATATAACGATATTATCAATATTGTGATATGTTTGTCGATATTATCTCGATATATCGTCACATAATAATATGAAAGGATAGGTCTTCAGGGCAAAAAGTGTATTTTCAAAATATATTTAAACTTATTATTCTAACATAAAAGGTCGTAAAAGTTGTGTTTTATGCCATTATGTTTTGGAACCGTATCTGTCAAACGAACTAAAACCGAAAAGCACAATATGTGACATAGTATGTCAGATTTTAGCACTCCAATCTCCTCTTCTGTCTTCTGCTCGTCACGTTTTTGCCCTTGTGTGTTTTGTATGAAAAAAAAAATCGAAAACGCTTTAGTCTATGCTGGGAATTCTTAGTAACACCCATACATATAGGGTTCCCATAGACATAATGATTTAATACTGCACACTTTTACATTATTTTCAGTTTATTTACACTGAAAATCTCTCCTGACAGCAAGACTATCATTAAATGCGCTACTGAAAAGCCAGTAGTATGATGATGTCTGAGATCTTCTGTAAATTGGCACATTAAGCACATTTCATTGTGTGTCAACAGACTGAGACAAACTACAGGATAGTTACAAATAAAATCTTTTACTGACCATAAATAAACTAACATGTCAATAAGCCACCAAATAAAAAAACATCAATGTAAGATTAGATTTCTATTCTCCAACAAAACAAAAAAACATCTCCACAAATCTTGTGACATTTCACAGCAAAACTCATCATTTGAGCTAATCTCGTATTTACTTTCTCAGTCTCACAACATTTACTTGAAATATTGAACCTGAAGAAAACACTTGCTCACTCTGACACAGGACAATGCTTTTTAATATGAGTCATTAGATTTGATGACTGATTGAATCTCTTTCCACACTGAGTACAGTGATACGGCTTCTCTCCAGTATGAACTCGCTCGTGTGTTTTCAGGTGTCCGGATAAAGTAAAACTCTTTTCACAAAATGAGCACTTGTGAGGTTTTTCTCCAGTGTGAATTCTTTGGTGCTTTTTCAGATTATCAGCTCTAGTAAAGCTCTTCCCACACTCACAACACACATGATCTTTCACTTCATCGTGTGTTTTCTGATGCTGTTTCAAATTTTGTTGCAGTGAAAAACTCTTTTCACAGAAAGAACACACATAAGGCTTCTCATCTGAATGAACTGTCAGGTGACTTTTTAGACGTGATTTAGAAATGAACTTTTTACCACACTGATCACAGCTAAATGGCTTTTCTCCAGAGTGAACGAACAGATGATAATTGAGACAGGATGCATTTTTGAAACTCTTTCCACATTGAGTACAGCGGTATGGCTTCTCTCCAGTGTGAAGTCGCTCATGTGTTTTCAGGTGTTCAGACTGAATGAAGCTCTTGTCACAATATGAGCACTTGTAAGGTCTTTCTCCAGTGTGAATTCTTTGGTGCTGTTCCAGATGTCCAGCTCTAGTAAAGCTCTTCCCACACTCACAACACACATGATCTTTCACTTCATTATGTGTTTTCCGATGCTTTTTACAACTGTCCAGCTTTGAAAAACTCTTTCCACAGTAAGAACACGAATACGGCTTTTCATCTGAATGAACTGATGAATGTCTTTTTAGATTTGCTGATGAATTAAACTTTTTATCACACTGATCACAGTGAAATGGCTTTTCCTCATAGTGAATAGGCAGATGATTTCTGAGACCTGATACCGCAGTAAAACTCTTTCCACACTGAGGGCATGTGTACGGTTTCTCTCCAGTGTGGATTCTCACGTGCTCCTTAAGGTTTCCTTTGCGCCTGAAACTCTTTCCACACTGTGAGCAGGTGTGCAGCTGTTTGGCTTTTTTTCTTGAAGTTTTGATTTTACAATGTTCCTCCTCCACTTCATTCAGCTTCACTCTTTGCTGTTTTACTTCTATCCAGTCTAAAATAAAACAAATGATGTGGTTAAAATCAAGTGAACTTGAGCTTTGTTACATAAATGAACTTAATAAAAAAAATTTAGAAAATATAAAAAAAATCAAATTTTACATTACATAAGAAACACTGTTTATAAAAGCCAACGTATTACACTCTAATTAATAATCAATCAAAACATGCAAACTCTGTAAACAGGTAAAAACTCTCACATGCATCCAGTGAACTTGCATTTATTTATGATCGATAACAGTGTCGCTTTAAGCTTAAAGTCGATTAAATTATTCAGCACTCTTCAGTGCATGATCTGTGTTCCTTTGGATTTTTATTTCAAACTCTTTAGTGTATTGCAGCCACATAATGGAAAATGCTGGTAATACATACATATCTTTCATATACAGTGGTGTGAAAAAGTGTGATTATTTTTATTTTTGCAATAAGTTTGTCACACTTTAATGTTTCAGATCATCAAACAAATTTAAATATTAATCAAAGATAACACAAGTAAACACAACATGCAGTTTTTGAATGAAGTTTTTTTTTTATTATTATGAAGGGAAAACAAAATCCAAACCCACATGGCCCTGTGTGAAAAGTGTTTGCCCCCTAAACTTAATAACAGTTTGGGCCACCCTTAGCAGCAACAACTGCAATCAGTCTGTTACAGCACTGTGCAGGAATTTTGGCCACTCATCTTGGCAGAATTGTTGTAATTCAGCCACATTGGAGGGTTTTCGAGCATGAAACGCCTATTTAAGGTCATGCCACAGCATCTCAATTGGATTCAGGTCAGGACTTTGACTAGGCCACTCCAAAGTCTTCATTTTGTTTTTCTTCAGCCATTCAGAGGTGGATTTGCTGGTGTGTTTTTGGATCATTGTCCAGCTGCAGAACCCAAGTTCGCTTCAGCTTGAGTTCACAAACAGATGGCCGGACATTGTCCTTCAGGATTTTTTGGTAGACAGCAGAATTCATGGTTCCATTGATCACAGCAAGTCTTCCAGGTTCAGAAGCAGCAAAACAGCCCCAGACCCTCACACTACCACCACATTTTATTGTTGGTATGATGTTCTTTTTCTGAAATGCTGTGTTACATTTACGCCAGATGTAATGGGACATACACCTTTCAAAAAGTTTGACTTTTGTCTCGTCAGTCCACAGAGTATTTTCCCAAAAGTCTTGGGAATCATCAAGATGTGTTCTGGCAAAACTGAGACGAGCCTTTATGTTCTTTTTGCTCAGCAGTGGTTTTCATCTTGGAACTCTGCCATGCAGGCCATTTTTGCCCAGTCTCTTTCTTATGGTGGAGTCATGAACACTGACCTTAACTGAGGCAAGAGAGGCCTGCAGTTCTTTCGATGTTGTTGTGGGGTCTTTTGTGACCTCTTGGATGAGTTGTCGCTCCGCTCTTGGAGTAATTTTGGTCAGCCAGCCACTCCTGGGAAGGTTCACCACTGTTCCATGTTTTGGCCATTTGTGGATAATGGCTCTCACTGTGGTTCGCTGGAGTCCCAAAGCTTAAGAAATGGCTTTATAACCTTTTCCAGATTGATAGATCTCAATTACTTTCTTTCTCATTTGTTCCTGAATTTCTTTGGATCTCAACATGATGTGTAGCTTTTGAGGATCTTTTGGTCTACTTCACTTTGTCAGGCAGGCCCTATTTAAGTGATTTCTTGATTGATTTCTTGATTGCGAACAGGTGTTGCAGTAATCAGACCTGGGTGTGGCTAGAGAAACTGAACTCAGGTGTTATAAACCACAGTTATGTTTTAACAGTTGTGTTTACTTGTGTTATCTTTGATTAATATTTCAATTTGTTTGATGATCTGAAACATTAAAGTGTGACAAAAATGCAAAAAAAAAATCATTAAGGGGGCCAACACTTTTTCACACCACTATATAGTCCGTAAGGTCAGGATGTACCTGATTAAGCGCAATTCCTAGTTAACCCACAGTGCTCTGATCATATTGTTCTGGTAAGAATCACTTCCAGCCTGACTATATTCTGCTTTTGACTTTTTATTTTGATGCTACAAAAAATAGCATTTAAACAAATACTCATGTTCACTTAATTTACACCGAATAATCTCTCCTGATAACAAGTCAGTGTCAACAGACAATGAGCTGCTGAAAAGCCAAAAGTTGTGTTTCCACCTCATTCATTATGATGATGTCTGAGATCTTCTGTAAATTGGCACATTAAGCACATTTTATTGTGTGTCAACAGACTGAGACAAACTGAACAGAATAAAATATCTGAACTGAAATACTATAATGGACTAACACAATAATAAAAATAAAATCACAGATAATTAAAGATGTCAGTGAAATGCAATTTTATTTGCATGATTCTACAGTGCCTACTGCCTAACATTTACTTATGCATTATATATATGGATGAAGCATTGAATTAAAGGAAAAAAATCTATGTAAAATTCAAGTGACAAAAAATAGTTTTGCTGTTCTCCATCCACACAATTCATGTGGCATTTCACATCATTTGAACTAATTTCATATTTACTGTATACGAATCTAACATTATTATTTGCTCACTCTGACACAGAACAACACTTCTTGATATGAGTCACTAGCGTTGATGACTGAGTGAAACTCTTTCCACACTGAGTACAGTGATACGGCTTCTCTCCAGTATGAAGTCGCTCATGTACTTTCAGGTTTACAGACAGACTGAAACCCTTGTCACAATATGAGCACTTTTAAGGTTTTTCTCCAGTGTGGATTCTCATGTGGTTTTTAAGGTTTTGTTTGTATCTCAAACTCTTTCCACAATGTGAGCAGATGAAGTTTCTTGAAGTTTTGCCTGTACAATCTTCCTCCTCCACTTCATTCACCTCACGTCTTTGCGGTTATACTTCAATCCAGTCTAAAATAAACAAACTATGCGTTGGAAATCAAGTGAACTGGAGCGTTGCGACATGTTTCTCAGCAGTCAACAATGAAGAATCAAGAATGGACACCAACCTTTTAGTTCCTCAGTATCTTCATGTTTTATTCTGGATGGTTCTGGATCACTCAGGTCTTCAATCTCCTCTTTAATAAACTCCATCTTCAACAGTCACAGATTTCAGCTGCTGCACCTGGAGTTTGTTCTTCTCTTGTAGGATGATGTGAATATTCAGCAGTATTTATAGGTCAATTGTTGTGGGAGGGGCTTCACTGATCAATGTCTGAAACTGAGACCCACTGGACCAGATCTGGAGACAATAAAAAATAAGTAACTGTTTTACTTTGCTATGCTGTTCAAAAAATAAAACCTTTGATGGTTACATATTAGTGTGACGTATAAAACAGCAACAAGCAATTCATCACACAGCCAACAATATGCATAATGCATAATGTCTGGTTTATTATTAAGATAGGAAACAAGCTAAAACAGAGGTTAAATGCAAAGAGATGCATTTATATATATACACAATATAAACACTGTATAACATCAATGACTCAATTTACTTGTGTAGTTAGTTACAGCAGGAACAATGTACATTTATGCAAAATAAACAAATTCTTACATTAGAAAAGTCAAGAAATCATCTTTATCACACAGAAGTCTAAAATAAAAGACATGTAAACTCTGTAAACTGTGAACATTTCTCACTTGCAGACATCAGCAAAATTATTACACAACTGACCTTTATTATGATCAATAACAGCATCACTTTTAGCACTCGTCTTTCATTACTCTCTTTTGTGTATGCTCCTTCTTCTTCTTTGAGTTTATTGCGGTTACCAAAGCAGCTTTAGTTGCATATACTGCCTCCAACTGGGATGGAGGGAGTGTGGAGCATTGATGTTAAGAGAAAACTAAAAACTACTCTGTCTTTGAGATACTTAAATAGTATGTGAAACATGTCTAGTTGCATCTTTATTTAACTATTTCTGAAGTGAGATCTGATTCATTTCTAAATGAAGTTGTAATATTTCAGTATCATAACCTTTACATTTGATTAAAATACGGTCAACCTTTTCAGGAAGATTGCATTTAACAAGTCTAGACTTGTGTTTTCCTATTATATATACCTAATGATTGATTAAGTGCAGTGTGTCCAACTCTAAGGCGTGATATTATGCTGTCTTCCTTTCTATTTACAACTGTTTTCTGAATATTATATAAATGTTGTCCTTTATTCTCACCTTTTACTTTGGCATATCATTTAATGTTTTTTTAATGAGCCATTTTATTTCTAATTTGCTTATTGTAACATGTCTGGGTGTTTAATGTTAAATCTTTTTTTTCACTATTTAATCCATACAAACTTTGTAAAATGTCTTGAACCTTGGAACATATATTGCTACTGCTGTGTGTCCTGTTTCAGGGTTTTATTTTCTAGATTCTTGTCTGTTTTTATCATTTATACTCACTAGAATCTGAATATCAACGATGTGCATTGGGAATAACCATAGAGGTATTACAGGCAACCGTTTTACAAATGGCACAGTTACTTAATCCAACTTGATGTGCCTCGTTTTTTGCTTTCCATCCAAAAATAATTAGATTTACATATTCATTAGCTGAGTGTTTTTCTGAATGCATAATCTCAATGTCTGCTTTTATATTTTATTCACTTTATCTAACAGAGATGCTAAAGCTGTTCCATAAATCATGCTCCTATAATGTATACCTTATAAGTGCACAGTATATTCTTTTTAGAGACTGTCTATTAACTATTATCTATTCCATATGTTTTCCTCTTTTACATTTATCTACTATCTATTGCATGTTTTTTGCAAATGTTATTTTTGAATCCATCCAAATACCTTAAAATCTAAATTCAGATACTTGTTCCAGTTTTTTTCTCATACAATTTTAACTTAACTGGTGTTTTCTTCTTTTTTTAAAAAAACATTATTTTAGTTTTTCCACTGATATTCGAAATTATTTGCTCACATTTCAACTTCTTTAATAGGATTCTTCATGCTTTCATCTACATACAACAAATTTCTACCTCTTCCATAAAGCACCATCATCATATAAAGACTTCCAATCCCTGGTCCAACTGAATAAAAAAATAATAATTTATCATTATGTTGAACAATATAGGGCTGCACACACTACCTTATTTGATCCCCAATTTATTTTGTATATTTGCCCACTGACAAAGAAATGATCAGTCTATAATTTTAATGGTAGGTTTATATAAAAGTTAAGTTAGTCAAGCAAAACGTCACCGGACCCACTCATCATTTTAATCATACACTAGATCTAATTATATCGCACGGACTTGATCTTACTGATATAGATATCGTACCTCAAAGCGATGATGTTACCAATCATTTCCTTGTATCGTGCATGCTGTGTATTACTGATATTAAGTATATAGCTCCGTGCAATCGTCTGGGCAAAACTATTGTTCCTGCTACCAAAGATAGATTCACAAATAACCTCCCTGATTTATCTCAGCTGCTCTGTGTACCCATAAATACAAATGAACTAGACAAAATGACTAGTAACATGGGCACTGTCTTCTCTAATACATTAGAAGCCGTTGCCCCCATCAAGCTAAAAAAGGTTAGAGAAAAACGTACTGTGCCATGGTACAACAGTAACAGCCATTCTCTAAAAAAAGAAACTCGTAATCTTGAGCGTAAATGGAGAAACTTAGAGGTTTTTAGAATTGCATGGAAAAACAGTATGTCCAGCTATAGACAGGCTTTAAAAGCTACTAGAGCCGAGTACATCCACCAGCTCATAGAAAAAAAAAAAACAATCCAAGGTTTTTATTTAGCACAGTGGCTAGATTAACAAATAACCAAACGCCACCCGACCTACATTTTTTTTTGTACAGCTGCTTTGCAACGATTTGTATTATGTAAAGCGCTATACAAATAAACTTGAATTGAATTTAATTATTTAATGATTGAAATTAATTTTCCAGACTAGTTTTGTGAAGTAGATCAATCAATGGAAAACACTGATAATAAACACTGATAATAATAAAAAAAATCTTTGGAAAAAAAAAGAAATAAAAAAAGAATAAAAAATTTAATATTTCATATTACTGTTGTTACTGTATTTAAAAAAAAAAACATGCTGCTTGAGAGTTTGTATTTTGCACCTTGATTCTCTAATTTCTCTCAGTTACTACTTCTGTTTTCTGCTCTTATGATTACAATATTTTCTGTTCTACGATCTACTTTCTGTTTATCCAGTGCAGTTTATTACTTCAGCCATAAAGGCATTGGAATAGCATACTATTCTCATTCACCTTGCTACAATTATGGCTATCTTTTGTTCTAGTTGTAACCTTTGGAGTATTTTCTTTTGGTTCTACCACCTTAACTCTCTTGTGGTAAGAACTGCTTCCAGCCTATTAATGCATGATTATATCCTGCTTTTGACTTTGTATTTCAATTTGTTTCTAATTTAAACAATTTTTATTAAATCACATACTTGTGTTCACTTCATTTACACTCAATCTCTTCTGATAACGAGACAGACAATAAGCAATAAGCTGCTGAAAAGTCAATAGATGGCTGTTTTCACCTCCTATATGTGACCCTGGACCACAAAAACCAGTCATAAGGTTAAATTTTACAAAACTGAGATGTACACATTCTATTGATATATGGTTTGTTAAGATAGGACAATATTTGGCCGAGATACATCTATTTGAAAATCTGGAATCTGAGGGTGCCAAAAAATCAAAATACTGAGAAAATCACCTTTAAAGTTTTCCAAATTAAGTTATTAACAATGCATATTACTAATCAAAAATTACATTTTGATATATTTGTAGTAGGAATTTTACAAAAAATCTTCATGGAACATGATCTTTACTTAATTTCCTAATGATTTTTGGCATAAAAGAAAAATCAATAATTTTGACCCATATAATGTATTTTTGGCTATTGCTACAAATATACTAGGGATGCACCGATCCGGATCGGCCGATCTTGCTTGCGCGTTTTGTCAGTAAAGCCGGTTCTGTAATCAGCGGTAAATGCCATCAGGTGTGTGATTTCACGTTGAGCCATATATACTACACACAGCCGTTGTTTACCGACGAGCTGCGCACATTCACACTGATAATGAACATGGATTTGCGCATCTTGTCTGTGAACAACGGCTGTGTGTAGTATATATGGCTCAACGTGAAATCACGCACCTGACGGCATTTACCGCTGATTACAGAACCGGCTTTACTGACAAAACGCGCAAGCGGATCGGCCGATCCGGATCGGTGCATCCCTAAAATATACCCCAGCGACTTAAGACTGGTTTTGTGCTCCAGGGTCACATATTAGGAAGATGTCTGAGATCTTTTGTAAATTGGCACATTATGCACATTTATTGTGTGTCAATTGAGGGATTGAAACTACAGGATCAACACAAATAAAGAATAAAATATCTGACTGAAATACTATAATCATTTAACACATCACTTAAAAATAAATCCGAGATTGTCAGTGAAATTGAATTTTTTTTGCATCCTTTTACAGTGCCTAAAATTTATATTCCAGAGAAATATCTTAGAAAAATGTTTTATGCAACAAAATGGTTAGAAACTCACGCAGGAGGCATCAAATTAAATGATAAAAATCAATATGGGATTAAGGTGACTAAATATTTTTGCTGTTCTCCAACACACTGAAAAAAACATCCACACAAATCTTCTGACATTTTACAGCAAAACTAGTTTATTTGAGCTAACCTCACATTTACTTGATCAGGATCTCGACTTGAAAATTTGAATCTGTAGAAACATTTGGTCACTCTGACACAGAACAGTGCTTTTTAATATGACTCGCTAGATTTGTTGACCGAGTGAAACTCTTTCCACATTGAGTACAGCGGTACGGCTTCTCTCCAGTATGAACTCGCTCATGTACTTTCAGGTTTCCAGACTGAGCGAAACTCTTGTCACAATATGAGCACTTGTAAGGTTTTTCTCCAGTGTGGATTGTTTGGTGCTGTTTCAGAAGACCAACTCTAGTAAAGCTCATGCCACACTCACAACACACATGATCTGTCAGTTCATTATGTGTTTTCTGGTGCTTTTTGCAATTGTCCAGCTTTGAAAAACTCTTCCCACAGAAAGAACAGACATAAGGCTTTGCACCCAAATGCATTCTCTGGTGACTTTTTAAACCTGATGATGAAATAAACTTTTTACCACACTGATCACAGCTAAATGGCTTTTGTCCAGAGTGAGTGTGCAGATGATAATCGAGACTCGATAGACTAGCAAAACTCTTTCCACACTGACTACAGTGATACGGCTTCTCTCCAGTATGAACTCGCTCGTGTGATTTCAGGTGTTTAGACAGGGTGAAACTTTTGTCACAATATGAGCACTTGTAAGGTTTTTCTCCAGTGTGAATTCTTTGGTGCAGTTTCAGATCACTAGCTGTAGTAAAGCTCTTCCCACATTCACAACACACATGATCTCTCACTTCATGATGTGTTTTCTGGTGCTGTTTACAGTGAGACATTCTGGAAAAGCTCTTTCCACAGTCAGAACACACATGAGGTTTCTCACCTGAATGAACTATCAGGTGTTTTTTTAGATGTGCTAATATCATAAACTTTTTATCACACTGATCACAGCTAAATGGCTTTTCTCCAGAGTGAATAAGCAGATGATTTTTAAGACTTGATGCTGCAGCATAACTCTTTCCACACTGAGGGCATGCGTACGCTTTCTCTCCAGAGTGGATTGTCATGTGGTCCTTAAGGTTTCCTTTGCCTCTGAAACTCTTTCCACACTGAGGGCAGGTGTGTGGCTTTTTGGCTTTTTTTCTTAAGGTTTTGATTTCACAACACTCCTCCTCTTCTTTCAGCTTCATTCTTTGTTGTTTTACTTCAATCCAGTCTAAAATAAACACAATATGTGTTGAAAATCAAGTGAATTAGAGCTTTGTACATGACTGTTAAGAAACTACGGAGCCCCTTACGTCACCTGTAGAAGAAAAATAATTAATCCGTGGGGACGGTTTTGCAATTCGTTCCCTCAGTTTATAAACCGTACTCACGAATTCTTAAACTGTTCCCTCGGTTTAACAATTCATGCCCACGGATTAACAAACCGTGCCCACGAATTTCCAATCCGTGCGCTCAGATTTTGTAAACCGTACCCTCGGATTTTGAATCCGTTCCCACAAATTCATAATCCGTGCGCACGCTTTTGCAATCCGTTCCCACAGTTTGTAAACTGCTCTCACGGATTTGTGATTATTATAAGCTTTTCACCCAGAGTTAGATGCATGCTGCACTATTAATGTTATTATTAAATAAGGCCTATTATTACATTGCATTTAGTTTGAGAGCAAAGGAATGGTAACATCACCTGTACATTATTTGTTTTGTATTGCTTTTTACCTTCTCCTCTCCAAAACTCGTTTTTTTTTTAAAAATTCAGGTAATTTTATATTTTGAAAAATATTATTATATAAAACAAAGCCGTTTGAACAGCGCTCTTCACTTGTTCTTTTATTTTGGTACCATGACGGCACTTACAAAACAGGCTTCTTTTTATCGTTTATTTTACATTAATAACCAATAGGTTAAAACACATGATGTTTTGGCAGCTAATCTATTGGTGATTAATATAAAATAAAGCTAAAAACTCTGTTTTGTCAGTGTTGCATAGTCTCATATAGCCTACTGAGAAATAAAGTTTAATAAATGCAAAACAATGCATCCAGCACTTAAACAGGTGTCCTGTTTGAATTTGGGGGCGGGGCCACAAATCCGTGAGAGCAGTTTACAAACTGTGGGAACGGATTGCGAAAGCGTGCGCACGGATTATGAATTTGTGGG
>NC_133374.1:5069839-5114381 GCF_049309525.1 Garra rufa
ATACATTTTAATGAGCAGAAGAGAAGGTTTAAAAATTCGTAACAAACTTTTGAACAGTAGTGTACAGTGCCTTGCAAAAGTATTCATACCCCTTCATTTTTATTCACGTTTTGTTGCAGTATTATGTTAAACTGCTTTAAATTAGTTTTTCCCCACATCAATTTACACTCCATACACCATAATAATGACAAAGCAAAAACCAGATTTGCAAATTTTACAAATGTATTAAAAATCAAACACTGCAATAAGTACATTGCATAAGTATTCATACCCTCAACTCAGTACATAGTTGAAGCACCTTTACAGCCTCAAGTCTTTTTGGGTATGATGTAACAAGCTTTGCACATCTGCATTTGGCAATTATCTGCCATTCTTTGCCTCACCTTTTCACCTCTCAAGCTCTGTCAGCTTGGATGGGGGCTGGCAGACATTTTCTAGAGTCCTAGCTGTTCCAATCGTCTTCTATTATGGATACTGCAGGCTACATGCTTCTGTGAACCTTCAATGCAGCAGATTTTTTTCTGAACTCTTCCCTAGATCACTGCCTTAACGCAAGTCTGTCACTGAGCTCTACAGGCAGTTATCTTGACCTCAGGACTTGGTTTTTGCTCTGATATGCATTTTCAGCTGTTAGACCTTTTCTGAGAGGTGTGTGCCTTTCTAAATCATACTCATTCAAATGAATTTGCCACACTTTAACTCCACTCGAAGTGTAGTAACATCTAGAAGCAATATGAATGCTCCTGAGCTAAATTTTGAATGTCCCAGAAAAGGGTATGAATACTAATGCAACGGGATCTTTTCAGTTTTTTATTTTTAATAAATTTGCACAAATGTTAAAAACCTATTTTTTGCTTTGCCATTGGAGTAGGGAGTGTAGATTGATGTGGGAAAAAAGTAATTTAAAGTAGTTTAACATAAGGCAGCAATGTAACAAAATGTGAAAAAATGAAGGGGTATGAATAATTTCGCAAGGCACTGTATATAATAGCTATATTTTAATATATATTTAATAGTATATGTAAAAAAATACCAATTCTTTGCCACTGTGAAATGTGAAATTAATACATGCATAAGCTAAAACTATTTAATCAAAATCCATTATTTAAAGTAATCATGCTGCTTTATAGGATGATTGTCACTTCTGAAATGCTCAAGCACAGATCTTTTGTCTCTTTTTGCTGCGTGTCTTCAGGAATCTCCTCGTTAGACAGCAAGGCCTCAGGGAAGATGGGAATTCGGGCCATCGTCTACTACATGGTGACCACGTTTATAGCAGTCTTCATCGGTATCGTAATGGTGATTATAATCAGGCCAGGTAAAGGCAGCAGGGACAGTCCAGTGGCCTCTAGTGGCAGCATTGAGCCAGTGCAGGCCGCTGATGCTTTTCTGGACTTGATAAGGTGAGGAGAAAGTTTAGTTTGACCCCTGATGCTTGTTTATTTTTTGAATGCTATGAACTCAGATTTTTCTCATTGTTCTTATAGAAATATGTTTCCACCGAATTTAGTTGAGGCCTGCTTTAAACAGGTTTGTCTGTCCTTAAATTGTTCACATGGTTGAGGTTAAAAATATTCTTTTTCTAATATGTAATATCTAATGTCTTTCTAATTTCTAATATTCTGTTCAGACCCATTTGGTACAAGTAACATTACTAATCGCCCATTTTTCTTGCAGTACAAAACACTATACAAGAAAACCGTGCTGACCAAAAATGTCACCATCGTGGTCAATGCATCAGACAGCTTCAACTCTACAGATCTCAGCCAAGTGTCCAACCTCAGCACAGTCCTGCAGACCATCCAGGAGACGGTGGAAGAGGTGTTGCCTGTCTCAGGGTCCTCGAACGGCGTGAACGCCTTGGGGTTGGTGGTGTTCTCTATGTGCTTTGGATTAGTGATTGGAAACATGAAACAGCAGGGCCAGGCTCTCCGGGACTTCTTTGACTGCCTGAATGAAGCCATAATGCGCTTGGTGGCCATCATTATCTGGTTAGTGTGTAATTTGATGTTCTGATAACCTTCCTGTTGAATCTTTTATGTAAGGCAATTCATACTGACAATGACACAGATACAGATAATTTTTGTAGACCTACTACAGTTTATTTTGATATTTTTTGGGGGACCAAAAGGTAAATAAAAGGCAGTGTGATACTGTACAATGTAATAATGAGCAAAATTAAACTCATGTGATGTGACACACCAAACGTTTAATAATTAATTTCAATTAAATTAAAAATATAATTGAACATATTTTTGAAAATATTGATTAAGAGGTGTATACTCTGTGTAGAGAATTTTGGTTAGCTCAAAGAATTTAAGATGATCAATATATGTGTGTATATGCATGAGACTGTTCCTCTCATCACATATACACTGCAAACTCCACCAGGTCTTACGACCAATGAATAGGATGAAATGAGTTATTTAAAACATACATTTCAGTCAGGGAAAGTAGTTTAACTCACAGGAAATCGTGTATAATAATCGTCATTAAATATACGCAATTTCCAGTTTCTGATCAGTAACAGTAATAACGATATCGACTGGTTTCTTTGTCCAGCAAATTATTCAGCGATACCCATTACTCTGACGTTGGCCCGTCGTCACGGCAACGCGTTTTTACTAACCAGAACGGAGTTAAAACAATTGAACAGAATAGGGCTTAAGGTAGCAATATGAGATCGAAACAGTTTAAGTGACTTTGTAATGTAAGCATTCAGCACCGAGAATCATTATATGTGAATATATGGTTGTTTATTAAACTATTCTACTTACAAACGATCGCACATAGACAAACGTACATAAAACACAAATAGACAGAGAACGCGTGAGAGAGAGAGAGTAAGAGAGAGAGAGAGAGAGAGAGAGAGTAAGAGAGAGAGAGAGACAGACAGTGAGTTTGCAAAGGGACAGGAATGAAACGGTTCTGAACATCCTGAAATCGTTTCTTTTATAAAACGCCTTAAACGCAGCTATCTACGTTTGTAGAAAGGACGGATACTTGCAAGCTTGTTGTTGTTGTGCATTGTTCCGTTTGTGTTCAGTTCAGAAAGTCCTTTCCAGTTCCTTGAGAGTATCGCAGGCCTCATCATCTCCTCCGCTAGGTGAGACCCCCCCCCCCCCCCCATGGATCTGGGGGGAGGTGCGGGTGACGTGTCTTTGTGTCCCGAAGGCAAGAGCAAGAAAATGAGAGAGATGAGGGAAGGTTTATAAACCTGTAGGTCGTTCACGCCCACAGTTGGACCTTGTCCAATCCGGTTGATCTGAGTTTTGGAGGGAAGATTGAAAGTCTTTGTCTCTCACAATGGGGTTTCGCATGTGGAAGCTGATTGGTTGTTTGGCCACAAAACTTTCAAAAGTTCAATAATACATATAAAGCAATGAGTTATTAAGATGCCACAAACATTAACATTTAGGGAATAATAAATGCTGCTCATAGACACCAAACATGATCTATGTATCTTCTCGTTTGACTGATTCTAAATGTGAGTCTTAGCATGCACACTAATTCACCTATTGCGGATTAATGTTTGAGGCCGACATACATAACAGAAACAACAATATAAGAAAAGGTAACACATTGATACGTGTACATTTCTATATAACTGTATGTGGGACTGCATGTCTGAATAAGGAAAGTCTATCTTTCCCTGCATTTCTGGTAGGAGTCTTATCTTGATGGTGGGGGGATGAGCTGGATAGTGAACAAAGGACTGGCTCATAGCACATAGGTGTTAATCATGGGGGAGAAGTCATTTAAGGAATATAACTAGTTATTTCATGTCTGATTGGCTCCATGCACTACAATGACCGTAGTTACCTGTGATTGGCCTGGCTGTGCGTCACTCAGAAAACAACAGGCCAATCAGAAGAGAGGCTCATGAATATTAATTAGACAGGCCAAAATCGACCTGTTTTTGACAGAGCTCCTAAAAAAGAAGCTGTAAAAATATATATTGAGATGGATTTTGGCACTTATACCGCAAATATATATTCTTAAGGACATTGACAACTAAAATAAACCTCCAGAAATGTGTACAATATGGGACCTTTAAAGAACTCCACACTTTTAGTTGTACACTTTTGAGTGTTTTCTTTTGTTTCTATCACCTTAACCCTCTTATGGTGAGAACCACTTCCAGCCTATTAATTCATGATCATATCCTGTTTTTGACTTTGTATTTTGATCCTATAATACATAGCATTTAAACAAATTAGAAACAAATTTTCTAAAATCAAATACTCGTGTTCACTTCATTTACACCAAATCTGTCATTAAAGACAGACAATAAGCTGCTGAAAAGTCAATAGATGCCTGTTTTCACCTCATTTTCATTCATTATGATGATGATGTCTGAGATCTTCTGTAAATTGGCACATTAAGCACATTTCATTGTGTGTCAACTGAGAGATTACAACTACAGGATCATTATAAATGAAATCTATAACTGAATAGAATAAAATATCTGACTGAAATACTATAATGGACTAACACATCAATATAAAAAATCACACATAACCAGAGATGTCAGTGAATATACAGTGCCTAACATTTATGTTGCAGAGATATGTATAAATAAATATCTTGGAAAAATGTTTTATGCAAAACAAAATGGTCAGAAACTCATGGAGGAGGCATCGAATTAAATGATAAAAATCAATATGGGATTAAAGTGACTAAATACTTTTGCAGTTCTACAACACAGAAAAAAACATCCACACCAATCTTGTGACATTTCAAAACAAAACAAGTTTATTGGAGCTAACCTCACATATACTTGATCAAGATCTCAACTTCAAATATTGAATCTGTAGAAATCATCTGCTCACTCTGACACAGAACAATGCTTTTTAATATGACGCGCTAAATATGTTGACCGAATGAAACTCTTTCCACATAGAGTACAGTGATACGGCTTCTCTCCAGTATGAACTCGCTCATGTACTTTAAGGTTTCCAGACTGAGCGAAACTCTTGTCACAATATGAGCACTTGTAAGGTTTTTCTCCAGTGTGGATTGTTTGGTGCTGTTTCAGAAGACCAACTCTAGTAAAGCTCATGCCACACTCACAACAAACATGATCTCTCAGTTCATTATGTATTTTCTGGTGCTTTTTACAGTCAGCCAGCCTTGGAAAACTCTTTCCACAGAAAGAACAAACATAAGGCTTTGCACCTGAATGCGTTCCCAGGTGACTTTTTAGACCTGATGATGAAATAAACTTTTTACCACACTGATCACATTTAAATAGCTTTTCTCCAGAGTGAGTGTGCAGATGATAATCGAGACTCGATAGACTAGCACAACTCTTTCCACACTGACTACAGTGATACGGCTTCTCTCCAGTATGAACTCGCTCGTGTGATTTCAAGTGTCCAGACACAGTGAAACTCTTGTTACAATATGAGCACTTGTAAGGTTTTTCTCCAGTGTGAATTCTTTGGTGCTCTTTCAGATGTTCAGCTCTAGTAAAGCTCTTCCCACACTCACAACACACATGATCTCTCACTTCATTATGTGTTTTCTGGTGCTGTTTACAGTGAAACAATCTGGAAAAGCTCTTACCACAGAAAGAACACACATGAGGCTTCTCACCTGAATGAACTATCAGGTGTTTTTTTAGATGTGCTAATATCATAAACTTTTTTTCACACTGATCACAGCTAAACTCTCCAGTGTGGATTCTCATGTGTCTTTTAAGGTGTGCTTGGTATTTGAAACTCTTTCCACACTGAGGGCAGGTGTGTGGCTTTTTGCCTTTTTTTCTTAAGGTTTTGATTTCACAACACTCCTCCTCTTCTTTCAGCTTTATTCTTTGTTGTTTTACTTCAATCCAGTCTAAAAAAAAATAAAAATGTTGAAAATCAAGTGAACTGGAGCTTTTTACATTAATGTTTCTTAACAGTCAGCAATGAAGAATCAAGAATGGACACCAACCTGTTTGTTCCTCAGTATCTTCATGTTTTATTCTGGATGGTTCTGGATCACTCATGTCTTCAATCTGTTCTTTAACTTCTGTACCTGTAATGTAGAATAATGTGAATATTCCTCGCCTTTTTAACCCAGTAAAGCACAAACCCCGCCCACCACAGACGCTGAAATTTCATTGGTCATGTCAATCACAGTAATTGCCTACAGTCATATGTATTACAGTCTATTCGCTAAAAAAATATCCTAACATTTGTGTTCAAAAAGTAAAGAAATGCTTATATTACTTTGGATTATGGATTCAGTTCACAGCTCTTTCTGTTGAGAGAAATACATAAATGAAGAAGAAAGACAAAATATTAGTATTTTTACCTTTGGATCCTAATTACAGGGTAAAAAAATTATTTGAGAAAGATTGCAGCATCGCTATTTTATATTTGCACAGAGATTTAGAGGTCATTTAGTAAAATCACTTGAGTTTAACGGTAGTTGTTGTATTAAGACAGTGGTGACTTTTTTTCTGTAGCCATTCTAAATGTAAATGTAAAGTAAATGTTTTCTACATTATTTCAAATCAGTATGTCAAATAAATATTGTGAGATACAGATACAATGATTCAAATAAAATTTCACTGACATCTCTGATTAAGTTTATTATATATTCAGTAATATTTTATTTGATGATCCTGTAGTTTGTCTCAGTCTGTTGACACACAATGAAATGTGCGCAATGTGCCAATTTACAGAAGAGCTCAGACATCATCAGAATGAATCAGGAGAAAACAGGGAGCTATTGGCTTTTCAGCAGCTCATTTGATCATAGTCTTGTTGTCATGAGAGATTATTCAGTGTAGATTAAGTATGTAATGTCAATACATACAGTATAAAATCATTATGTCTATGGAATATCCTCATAAAACAGGAAAACCCTACATGTGTCCAGGAATTTCCAGCAGACGGCAGCAATAAACTAAAGCGTTTTCAAGTTTATCGATCCTTTACCGTAGTTAAACGTAAACCAATTCTGGTTTAGTTTGTCTGTGAAACCAGGTCCTTGTGTTTAATGAAAAAATACAAAATAAATAAATTAGTCAAATGAAAAAATTATTTGATAAGAAATGAGCATGACTATTGTCTATAATATCGGCTAAATGAATAAATGTAAATGTAAATGTAATAATATTATTATTGTCTCTAATTGGCCTGTTTGGCAAAGCCCTCAAAACAAAACTTATTTAGTTGTACAGTACTGCATGATTTGTAGACTATATTTCATAGTTTGCACTTTGCATAAACATTTGCTAATTTTAGCCTGTGTAATGCCACTTTTCTAACTTTTAAAATGGGTTTTTGAACAAATCTAGTGAGTCAATGAATCAATGACTCATTCATAAAGAGAGTCAATTGCTTCAAATGAATCAGCCATTTGAACAAATCAATTGAATGAATGTTTCAGTGACAAAGACACTAACTTAATGCCACCAACCAGCAGTTTTAGTTTCAATTTAAAAGTATAATTTGAGGTATTTAAATAATTTAATATTTCTATATTCAAAACATTATATTTTAAACAGTAATCTCATAACATTGTTATTATGAAATACATGCCACCTGAAACTTGTCAAAAAGTCTATAAATATTTCTTAATGCCATATTTGTGCTCTTTTATACAAAGATGAATTGTTGGTGCTGATTTCATTTGATATTTCATGATTGTACCTTATTATTTTAATTTCATTACAATTTTTGATAAAAGCTTATGAATTAATTTTGTGGCACAAAAGATGATGTACATTTCAAAGAGTTAGAAAAACGGCATTAAAAAAAGTTTAGAAAAAACTAAAGAATTCCAATATTGCCTCAATGGAAATTTTAATTTCTGTCGTTGATAAGACAGTGTTCCTAAAAAAAAATGTAAGTAGGTGGAAAAACTGCTCGTGAAAAGAAATGTAAGCGAGTCCTTAAGAATGTATTGTTACCATTTATTTAAAAGTGCAATAGTTTGCAAAGAGCAGTACTGTACCACTAAATAAGAAGAGTTTTGAGGGCTTTGCTAAAGAGGCCAATTAGAGACAATAATCATATTAGACACAACAGTCATTCTCATTTTTTAAAATCATTTTTAATTTGACTAATAAATTATTATTATTATTAATATTTTAAACACAAGGGCCTGGTTTCACAGATAGACTAAACCAGGATTAGATCATAGTTCAATTAGGATATTTAAGTAAAAGGCACTGATATATTTTAGGATCGATCAGTGCAAGTTTCTTTCAGTTGAAACGACTCAGATTTACATTTTAGTCTGGGACTAGCCTCATTAATAAATGTTGGCTGTTTTCACCTCATTCATTATGATTATGATTTCTGAGATCTTCTGTAAATTGGCACATTAAGCACATTTCATTGTATGTGAACAAACACAGACAAACCACAGGATGATCACAAATAAAATATTTTACTGAACAACTAAATACTATAATTGACTAATGCAGCAATGAACAAAAATCACTGAATAGAAAACATCAACGTAAGATTAGAGTTACTAAATACTTTTGCTGTTCTCCAACAAAACATCTCCACAAATTTTGTGACATTTCACTGCAAAATTAATCATTTGAGCTTATAATTTACTGAATCTCAATCTCACAATATTTACTTGAAATATTAAATCTGTAAAGAACATTTGCTCACTCTGACACAGAACAATGCTTTTTAATATGAGTCTCTAGAGATACTAACTGAATGAAACTCTTTCCACATTGAGTACAGTGGTACGGCTTCTCTCCAGTATGAGTTCGCTCATGTACTTTCAGGTTTCCAGACTTGGTGAAACTCTTGTCACAATATGAGCACTTGTAAGGTTTTTCTCCAGTGTGAATTCTTTGGTGCTCTTTCAAATAGACAGCCATAGTAAAACCCTTCCCACACTCATAACACACATGAGGCTTCTCATCTGAATGAACTGTCAGGTGACGATTTAGACCTGATGGTGACATAAACTTTTTACCACACTGATCACAGCTAAATGGCTTTTCACCAGAGTGAACTTGCAGATGATAACTGAAATTTGATGAATCAGCAAAACTCTTTCCACACTGAGTACAGTGGTACTGATTCTCTCTAGTATGACGTTGCTTGTGTCTATTCAGGCTCCCAGACAGACTGAAACTTTTGTCACAATATGAGCATTTGTAAGACTTTTCTACAGTATGAGTTTTTTGATGCAGTTTTAGTTGACCCTTTGTAGTAAAGCTCTTCCCACACTCAACGGACATGCGATCTCTCACTTCATTATGTGATTTCTGGTGCTTTTTAAAACTGTCCAGTCGTGAAAAACCCATTCCACAGTAAGAACACGCATAAGGCTTCTCATCTGAATTGTTGTGCAGCTCTTTGCCTTTTTTTCTTGAAGTTTTCATTTTACAGTGTTCCTCCTCCACTTCTTTCAGCTTCACTTTTTGATTTTTGATTTCATCGAAGTCTAAAATGAACAAATTATGTGGTTAAAATCAAAAGAACCGGAGCTTTTTGTTCGTTTCTCAGCAGTCAAAAATGAAGAATCGAGACTGGACACCAACCTGTTTGTTCCTCAGTATCTTCATGTTTTATTCTGGATGGTTCTGGATCACTCATGTCTTCAATCTCCTCTTTAATAAACTCCATCTTCAACAGTCACAGATTTCAGCTGCTGCACCTGGAGTTTGTTCTTCTCTTGTAGGATGATGTGAATATTCACCAGTGTTTATAGGTCAATTGTTGTGGGAGGGGCTTCACTGATCACTGTCTGATACTGAGACCCACACGACCAGATCTGGAGAAAACAACAAGCTATTAGATTTATACTGTATTATTTTGAATTAACCATATATTAGTTTGCGGTTCAAAATATAAAGCATTTGTTGCTCACATATTAATGCCATATGCAATCCATTGTTAGGCATGGGTTGTTGAAGTGACATGGTATTTTCTCAGTCCAAGATAAAAAGAAATATAATTAATATTGTCATTATTTAAAATGGAGTAAATCTTTACACATTTATTTGTTCTTGTAAGGGGTGAAATTATTCCCTTGTGAAATTAAAGTCCAAAAACTCTCACAAGCGCAGATGCCATGCAACAAAACAATAAAATTGCAGAAAACAATCAAGTATTTTTTATATTTAGACTTTTTTTTAAGTAAATAGTAAAGTAATGTATTACTTTTTATTCAACAAGAATATATCTGAGTTACTTTTTCAAATAAGTAATGCCAGTTAGTTTTTTCCCACAATTTACTGATTAAAAGCTCTCCTGACTCCATGTTGAGAGAAATTGGGAGTAAGATGTTGCTTTAGTTCTAGAATAAATGTGAACATGCATTAATCCAACTCCCTCACAAAAAACAGATTCAGTGTTCCTTAAAACTTAATAAAAACAGTGATTCAATGCAAACCTGCAACAATTAAATATGTTAAATAATACAAATCCTTTATGTATTTAATCCCATTTTATTAACCAATGTCTTTGCTGCTGACCTTCATTAATCCAATTCATCCATACTAATAAGCAAAAATTACTCAAGATAATGTAATATTGGTTTTCTTTTTTTATTGCTGAAGAGTTGACTTTTTTTTCTTCTGCGGTCTACTGTACAGATGTGAATTTGCTTAAAAGTAATTACATTACTTTCCATAAAAAGTAACTAAGTAATGGAATTAGTTACTTTTTAGGGAGTAACTCAATATTGTAATTTGTTGGAGAACAGCTAAAGTATTTAGTGACTTTAATCTTACATTGGTATTTTTTATTCTTTGATTGAACGTCTGCTCATTAAGACAAAGAAACATTCAATAACCTGGAAAAATTCCTATAAAACATTTGATGGTCACATATTAGTTTGACGTATAAAACAGCAACAAGACATCCATCACACAATGCATAATGTCTAGTTTATTACCAAGAAAGACTAGGAAACAAGCTAAAACAGATGTTTACATTTTTATATATACACAATATAAACACTGTTTAACAACAATGACTCAATTTAGTTGTGTAGTTAGTTACAGCAGGAACAATGTACATTTATGCTAAATAAATATCAATTCTTACATTAGAAAATAATTCTTACATTAGAAAAGTCATGAAATCATCTTTATCACAGACGTTCAAAATAAAAAAGACATGTAAACTCTGTAAACTGTGAACATTTCTCACTTGCAGACATCAGCAAAATTATGATACAACTGACCTTCATTTATGATCGATAACTGCATCACTTTTAGCTTAAAGTGGGCTAAAATATTCAGCACTCGTCTTTCACTACTCTCTTTTGTGTATACTCCTTCTTCTTCTCTGAGTTTATTGCGGTTAACAAAGCAGCTTTAAGTGCATATACTGCCACCAACTGGGAGGGAGGGAGTGTGGAGCATTGATGTTAAGAGAAAACTAAAAACTTAACTATTCTGTCTTTGACATACTTAAATAGTATGTGAAACATGTCTAGTTGCATTTTTATTTAACTATTTCTGAGGTGAGATGTGATTCATTTCTATATGAAGTGCTTCTTTTGTTATCATATCCTTTACATTTACATATTCCATTTACATCCTTTACATGTGTCCTTACATCATACAAAGACTTTCCAATCCCTGGTCCAACTGTGTTAAAAATGTAATTTATTATTATGTTGAACAATATAGGGCATGTATTTCAATTGCATAAATCTTTGAGTATAAAGACCCCATCCTTACTTGAATGGTTCTATCTTTTAAAAAAATTCTTAATCCAATTATACAGTGGTGAAAATAATTATTTGATTTTGTATGTTTGCCCACTGACAAATAAATGATCAGTCTATAATTTTAATGGTAGGTTTATTTTTAACAGCGAGAGACAGAATTACAACAAAAAAATAAAGAATCCAGAAGAAATGCATTTAAAAAAAGTTATAAATTGATTTGCATTTTAATGAGTGAAGACTAGTTTTGTGAAGTAGATCAATCGATGAAAAACACTGGTAATAAACACTGATAATAATAAGAAATTATTTGAAAAATAAATTAAATAAATTATTTTAAAATGTAATAATTTTTCATAATATTACTGTTTTTGCTGCATTTAAAAACACACTCTGTAACTGAATTAGAGAGCTCTCTAAGTAATTGTTACTAGTAAGAATTCTGTTGTAGAGCACTGTATTTAAAAATGAATAGAAGTCACTGGAGACATATGACTAGTAAAATTAATTTGTAGAGCTCTCTAACTGGGATTGTTACAAGTAGGAATTGAATTATAGAGCTCTTTACTTGAATTGTTACTAGTAAAAACGGAATTAGAGAGCTCTGTAATTGGAATTATTACTAGTAAAAATTGATTTAGAGAGCTCTCTAATTGTAATTGTTACTAGTAAGAATTATGTTGTAGAGCTTTGTAATTTATTAATTATTAATTAATGGAAGTCGTTGGAGACATATGACTGATAAAATTTATTTGTAGAGCTCTCTAACTGGGATTATTACTAGTAAAAATAGTTTTTGAGAGCTCTTTAATTGGCATAATTACTAGTAGGAATTGAATTATAGAGCTCTGTAATTGAATTGTTACTAGTAAAAATAAAATTACGACGAATAACGCATATTATATTTTAGGCTAAAACGGCTTGCCATACACTAGTATCTAGAAAATAAGTACTAGTATAGCAAGAAAATAGGCCTATAGGCTTTATACGGCTTTCTATAATCGGTCATAAACCCCGCCCCTTTTTAAAGCGAATTGGATTCGAGCCAAACTAAAAAAGAAAATGTTTTCTCATGTGTTTGCTTTATTGAGTAATTTGATAGTATAAATAACTGGTAGTGGTGTCATGATATCATGCTCATCATGATCACTACTGCGCAGACTCAGGCACCAAAAAAAAGAAAAAAAGAAAAAAGAAAAGAAAGCGGCCGTCTCCATAGAACATAGTTTCACTTTCTACATTCCTACAAGTAGGACGCCTCGCCCATCCGTTTTTACAGGTTTGTTTTGCCTGCATTAAGCGACTGTTCCGCTCGCCTCTAATAATATCTTTCAAGGATTGAAATACTATGTACTTTTAAGCGTCACTTACATGAGAAACAGAGTTTAGGCTATTTCTTTATTGCACTCGTGGGCGCAGATCAGGAAGGAAGAACGCAATGGGAATTCAGCAAAACAGCAGAATATTAAATAATCTCCATCAGTCATTTGGATTACATTTACGGCTCTACGAAAACAAACAGAGGATAATAATAATGTCTCTGTTACTTCTGGGCGGTAAGTGGATTATGTTATTCTTTTAGTTCCCATTCTGTTTCAGACATCAGCTATTAATAGGGTGACCACCCAGCAACAATTCGCCAGAACATTTCGGGGGACATTTTTGTTTTGATAGGGGAGCACACTTTTTATGATAAGAAAAACAGAAAGTCACCAAAACAATAACAACCTGTACCTGGCAAAAGTTAAACTGGCATGATTCATGGAGCAGACAACTCGATGAACTCTCAGTCTTAATTTTAATACGCACACTAGCAGAAAGAACAATTTATCGGCATTCAGCCGCAGCCGATTCCAGTGTTGCCAAGTCCGCGTTTTTTCCGAGGAATTGGGCTACTTAAAGCTGTAGTCTACGATGTTGAAAATCAGTCGAGAAAGCCTGAATTTTTAAACTCATCCCGCCCCTCCCCTCTGTGCTACCTGATCCCTCCCACCGGGAAACGACCTGAACAACGTCACTCAGTCAAGCAGGAGTAAACATGGAACAGAGATGTACCATGTGCGATGTCGGATTGCTTAGTCGCTTCAATCTAATGACCTCGCTAATGACACATCATATGTAAAGTTAACTTTCGACACTTGAACGTAGTTGCTTCATCAACAATGCAATGTCACCATTGTCCTAACAAAATAGCTCAGAGGCACACGTTTGAGTTCACGCACATGCAAGATTAGCAACACATGCAATGTTCTATCTATCGGCTCGAACAGAAAACCGCTGACGTTAGGCATACTGAAATAGTCAAGCACTTCAAGAAATATAATTACTTTGACCCGCGATAGGCGATGCTGAACGGCTAACATTCCAATGCAGACCGGTAGCATGATCATGTTGTCAGACTGATAAAAAGCTATTTATGTAATACACCACACCATAAAAGTATAAATAAATGCTTAAGTTACCTGCTAAACAAAAAGTCAGACATGTCAGCGTCGGTTTTAAGTCCAAGGTTTCTCTGAAGCTTCCACCAACGGGCAATGGTGGACCCTATATTGATTCGGCTTTGAGTCCGGCGTTTTTCACTTTTTTTTTTTTTTTAAATCTCTGCTCTTTCCTCAATTGACTTTCTCTTTCTTCCAACCTTGACGTTTGGGGCGAGCAGGGGCCGCTTGCTGCTGTCTGTTTGTTGGTTTTTCTCCATTGCTGAGTTGATGCTGCCTAATTTCGCGCGAAATTTCATGTCGCAGGAGGGGGCGGGGTGGAGACGCGAGTGGAGCAGGGGATTGGATGAGAGCAGTTAACCTGTACACCCAATAGAGTGAATGGATTTTTTTTCATTCTTTTTTCTCTTTATATTATTAGGATTGTACTGTAGAACCATAACCAGCATCTAAACGAGGTTATTAATAATGAACAATCTTTGAAATTGTAGACCATAGCTTTAACTGCTGCCGCGGGTGGTTTTTCATGTCCGCGGGTTGAAACGACCGCAATAACGTTATCTTTATCCTCTGGAATGCGAACTGTACTGGTGGAAACAATCCAAAAAAGGTGTATTCGCGATTTTAATTTTTTATTCATACAATATAAAATGCAAATGTAACATTAATCGCCATAACCATTCATAAACACTCTAATTTGAATAATAATAACAACATTTATTGCAACTGCTCCATTGCAGAGCCTTTAAAAACTTGGCTCTGGTTCATCTTTATGCTGCATTCCAGACAGGTTTTTGAGCCCGTAAAAATCACGACTTCAAACCACGAGTCACGACTTGTAGTGTCCCAGGCAAGTCACGACAAACTGACTGAGCGCATTTATTATTATTATTAATTTGATTGCAACGTAATATTGTCCTAAAGTCTATTTTTTTATTTTTGCGTTCCATTCGCCCGTAAGTGGACTGCGAAGTGGACTTCACAAGGTATTCCGCCATCTTAAAGGCTGGAATACACTACGCTACTTTTAAAATCTGACCAGCTTTTTTCAAACAACCCAGCTAACAATTTTTGGTTACCAGAACGTTCCCTATTGGTTAGCCAGGAAAGTTTTCTTTATGCAAATAGAACGTTCCCTTTAGGTTATAAAAATATAACCTAAAAATAACCTGCAGGGAACGTTCTGGGAAGGTTCCCTTTAGGTTATAAAAAATAAAACTTAAAATAACCAAAAGAGATGTTCTGGGAATGTTCCCTTTAGGTAAAAAAAAAAAATTACCTACAGGGAATGTTCTGGGAACATTCTCTGTAGATTAAGAAAATAGAACCAAAAAAACCTCCAGGGAACGTTCTGGGAAGGTTCTCTTTAGGTTATAAAAAATAAAACCTAAAAATAACCTGCAGGGAACGTTCTGGGAAGGTTCTTTTTAGGTTATAAAATTAAACCAAAAAACAACTTGCAGGGAACGTTCTGGGAAGGTTCTTTTTAGGTTATAAAATTAAACCAAAAAATAACCTGCAGGGAACGTTCTGGGAAGGTTCTTTTTAGGTTATAAAATTAAACCAAAAAATAACCTGCAGGGAACGTTCTGGGAAGGTTCTTTTTAGGTTATAAAATTAAACCTAAAAATAACCTGCAGGGAACGTTCTGGGAAGGTTCTTTTTAGGTTATAAAATTAAACCAAAAAACAACTTGCAGGGAACGTTCTGGGAAGGTTCTTTTTAGGTTATAAAATTAAACCAAAAAATAACCTGCAGGGAACGTTCTGGGAAGGTTCTTTTTAGGTTATAAAATTAAACAAAAAAATAACCTGCAGGGAACGTTCTGGGAAGGTTCTTTTTAGGTTGTAAAATTAAAACCAAAAAATAACCTGCAGGAAATGTTCCCAAACGTTCCTTATTAAAAAGAGAACCTACAGGGAACGTTCCTAGAATGTTCTCATTTGGTTCCCAAAAAAAATAACCAAATGGGAACCATATGGGAACGTTAGGGGAACGTCCTGTGTTTGCTGGGAATAGGCATCTTACACTTACCGACTTTGTAAACAGTGACAGAGGAAAACTGGCCATGAGCCTTAGGAGATGCATAACAAATGAAAACAATATGCGTTCTAAAATCGGCTGAAAATATCAAACATGTTTGATATCCTCGGACTGGAAGGAATCAAAGTCTAATGCTTAAAAATCGGAGTCTGTGACCCTCATACACGACACGATTTTCTATGGAATCTGTCAACTCAAATCTGCAGACTCGCTCTGACTTTCAGCAACTAGCCTCAACTTTAGTATTCACATATCGGAACAGTGACACCGACCAAGTTTTATATTAAAACAACATCAAAACAACATCATTCAACCTACAACAATTAGATACATAAACTACAAAAAAGTACATTATGTCTACACACTTCATAAAAGTTACAAAAGCTTTTCAATTCCACCAACAAAATAATAAAAACAACCCCCGCCGTTTTCTGCGTGAAATTTCCTGAGAACTCTGTTTTTCCACTCATTGAGACACTTGTGTGTTAGGTCCTTTTCGAAAGCCCGCTGAACGAGCTGGGCCTTACCAGTGTGGCGCATAGATCGTCTGCGGTCTGTCAATACATTCCTCAACAGCTGTCAGAACACTAGGCATTGCTTCTAATGTTTTGTGGTGCTTTGAGTTTTTTCAATGTCCATTTCACATTTTCTTTTTTTATTTGTGTAAAAATAAATTGTTTGGCAATTTGGCAACATTCCATCTCATGGATGGTCGACTTCGTTAATGACATGATGTGCTTAAAGGGGTCATTGGATGCCCATGTTCCACAAGTTCATATGATTCTTTAGGGTCTTAATGAAAAGTCTATAATATACTTTGGTTAAAAATTCGCAACAGTAGTGTAGAAAAACACCCTTTTACCTGGTCAAAATCAGCTCTGCAAAAAATCTACTTATTTTATTGCACAGTCCCTTTGAATGTAAATCCGCTACGTTTGCCCGCCCCTCTCTGCCGAGGATGATGAGTCGTAATGTTTACTTTAACCGCATTTAGCCACATTTAGCATGCAAATACATTATTCAGAAAGGTCATTCACAAAGATGCATAAAAAACCCTTATACTCGCTTCTGCTGTGGGTGAAGCTGCATCAGGAATGATTCACATGAACGTAGAAGCATATGTAGATCGGGATCGGCGCTTTCCTTTTTAAAAACGAAAGTAACGTTAATGTTCTGCGTCTTCAATGGCTCAGATGTCGGGAGTAAATGATGACTGCTATGATCGTTATTACATCCAACAACAGAACACCTCAATCGCTCAATCGGAGACATTCTTGTCTTCCCCTGCACCTGAGTCACACAATGGCGATTGGAGTCAGACTGTTTCAGTTTGGTGAGGGCGGGTCTAAGATAAGGCGCTTATGTCAATCAACTATCAATGATCTGATTTTAAAAAGGGGATATTACTTTTAAGGATTTTTATCGTTGTAGGGTGGTTGTGTACACAAACTGCCAACACACATTAAAGTTCAAACAACATGTAAAAGTTAGTTTTGTATCCGATGACCCCTTTAAGAAACCTGGGATCCAAAAATTGATCGCTGTTGCAGTTTACATTTTGAGGTTGTCGTAGAACATTGTTTTGCATTGTTTTGCATGTAAACTGGTTAAAAAATTTATATCAATAAATAGTTGGTTTCACTCAAATGTTTTCAGTTGAATCTGTAGTATCATATTAGGTTAATCTATAATAATTCATTTATGTTCTGCAGGTGTTTGCAATGCAGAAACAGATAAGACAATATCAGTGACGGAAGGAGATTCTGTAATTCTACAAACTAATCTTTCTGAAATACTGAACGATGATACAATACTCTGGGCATTTGGCCCTAAGGAATCAGTCTTATCTCAGATAACGAAAAAGAAGGACTTTCCCATATTTTTTGTCACCGATGATGTGAGATTCACAGACAGATTGCAGGTGGACCAAAAAACTGGCTCTCTCACCATCAGAAACACCAGAAACAGACACTCGGGACAATATAAACTAACAATCTCAAGAGAAAAGACCACATACAGGATATTTGATGTGAATGTCACTGGTGAGTATCTCAAGAGAATCTCTTTCATTTAATAAAATTATCTTGTTTCAGGTTTCATAATAAAATTAATTAGTAAAGTAATACATTACTTTTTCATTTACAAGAAAATATCTGAGTTACTTTTTTTTCAAAAAAGTAACGCCAGTTTCTTTTTGTTTCCTTTATGTATTCAATCCCATTTTATTAACCGGGGTCTTTGCTGCTAACGTTTGTTGATCCAATTCAATCATACTGATAAGCAAAACTTACTTTACATTGACTAACATTTGTGCTGTAATGCACTACTTTCCATTAAAAGTAACTAAGTAACATAGTTACTTTTTTAGGCAGTGAAGCAATATTGTATTGCATTACTTTGAGTAACTTTCCCCAACACTGCACTTCTGGTTTGTTTTCCAGGTGTGAATGGTAGGATGGGTAGAGTGAAGCCACTGTCGGTGATAGAAGGGGAATCTATCATTCTACAGAATAATGCTACCGGATTAAAGAAAGATGATCTGATAGTATGGAGGTTTGGAGATAAAGACGTCCTCCTAGCTAAAATTGATGTAGAAGCTAACGAGTTCTCATTAAATGATGCTGATGAACGATTCAGAAACAGACTACAACTAGATCAAACTGGATCTCTGACCATTACAAACGCTAGAACCGAACACAGTGGACTTTATGAAGTACAGATCAGAGGCCGTGAGGGCTTACAGCAGTTCCTTGTTTCTGTCAGTGGTGAGTTTCAAATTAAAGCACTTTAACACTTTAATTTAACACAAACTATTTGGAAAAATCAAATAAGCATTTAACGTTAGTTAATGCAAAGCTGGCTTCTATGTCTTTACAATTAACATGGCTACAGATACAAAAAAGTATTTTTAATACTTACAGTATAGGGCTAGGCAATATGATATTAGCAGTAAAAAAATATTTGATGCCTTAAATTTTTTATGTTGAATCAAATTAATTACATTACATTGAACTGACTTAAAACATGTTGATTGTTGCATAACTGATGAAAAAATGAAAATGTATGTGGAGCATGTGATATATTATAGGGTGTAACAACATGTTTTAGTTAAGTAAAAAGTACAATCTTTTGCTTTAGAATGTAGTGAAGTAAAAGTAAAAGTTACTCAAAACAAAACTACTCCAATTATGTACAGATACTTGAAAAATGAACTACTCCACCCCTGCCAGTAAAATAGATTACCAAAGCAAGCCAAATCAGGTTCTTCTCCTAGAATGCACTGCTTTTTTTAGCCATACCAATCAATTCTGGTCATGACCAAATAACTTTGTTTTATCTGTCCACAATATATTATTTAAAAACAATTCTAGCATGTACAAACAAGCCTTTGCTGCTTGCTCCCCATTGTAAATTTTGGCAGAGGGTCCATCATGTTATAGTGAATCTGGAACCCAGCAGAACTGGGCTGCATGGATTCCACCCAGTACCAGCACATTCTCATTCACATTCACATAAGAACAATATTCAAGAATCAGTCAAGAGGTTGAAGTTATGCAAGGGTTTTCTATTTCAGCGGGACAATGATCCATTGTTCCAAATCTACCAATTCATGCACATACAAAGATGCAATGTTCTATAATAGCTATCCCAGGCCCCTGACATGAACATCATTGAAAATCTGTGGAATGATTTGAAGCATGCTATTCATCCAACCTGACTGAACTATAGACATTTTGCAAGGAAGAATGTTCCAAAATACCTGAAATCAGAATTCAGGGACTTCTCAGTGGCTATTAGAAGCATTACTTCCGCTCTACTAAATAGTGATGTGATTATTCCATTAGGGTGCCCAAATTGTTGCACCTGTCTATTTTTGTTATGCTTCACATTGCATTGTTTCTGTTGATTCAATAAATGTTATCAGAACTGAAATGTTACCATTTCCATAATGTATAAATGATATCCAAATGAAGTTGCTGCTTTGAAAGCCCAGCAGATTATAAACAGAAATTGTGATAATTATCAGGGGTGTATGTCAACTACCTGTCACCTATCAGTCCTGAATCATGGAAAATATTTTCTTCTTTAATAATTTACTTTCTCTTTTTAGCCGATGGGGGTCTGTCTTCAACTGTCATAGCTGGAATAGTTGTTGCTGTGGTGCTGCTGGCTGGACTTATAGCTGGGATTTACTTTAACCGCAGGATCTCTGAACTAAAAAAACAAGTTGGTAAGTATAGACAAGTCATTTCACTCGGCCACCATCTTCGAAATGCCTCTCGGGCATGTGCAGCTCCTATCTCTTTGAATGGGGAAACATCAAATTCTTCAAAACTGTTTACTAAGCTTACGGATAAATTTCATATTTGAAAACATCACCTTTAATCTGACAACAACAGTCTCATAAAGCTTGCTTCTAATGTTCATTTACCGTTAAAAAGGCTTGTTTTTGATGCTAGACAAGCCAATGCACATGTGCAGTCGTAAGTGTGAGTGTGCAAACGCTGCCTGTTTCTATCCACAAGTTTCCTACGTCACATGACTTTACTTATCAACGACTGGCTCTTTCATTTAGAGACGGGGCTTATTTGCCATATTGGGCATTGCACTTTCTTCCATTCATAATTAATAGATGTGCACAGTCTTCCTATATATAAAGTCTTTGGTATTACGAAAGAGGGCAGCGAAGTTCGTTGAGCTGACATTGTTGGCTGTGTTCGTGTGATCGGTTCGAGCCACCGGCTGAAAGGATGATGATATCAGTTTGTTCATGGTGATTGTTGCAGATTTCACATCAAGGTGTTAAAGGTGCCATAGAATGCATTGAAACAATTTTTTAAATTGTTCTCTGATATCTACATAGAAGGTATATGGCATAGGAAAGGGCAAAAATCTGCAGAAATGGTTTTACAGGTCCATTTACAACCCTAGGATTTGTCCCTAGAATTAAATGCTCTGTTATTGCCTTATTTGGAAGGTTCCTGCATAATAATGAGGAGCTCTGCTCTGATTGGCTGTCTCACAGAGTGGCTCACTCACACAGCTGTAAGGAAACACATGGAGGAAATAAATATTTAATTACGGCCGCTTCATTTATTTAACTCTAGCCGCTTTTAATATCCGGTTTGTTGAATCTGCCGTTTTGAATCCGCAACATTTTTTTCTCTCACTAATGTGATCACATGTGCTCTGTGTAACGTTATACTGCAGCGAAGTAGTATAACATAAGAAGGACTTACCACACAAGTTTTGATGCTTTAGTGATGCTCAGGATCTGTAAATCATTGGCCATCATCAGTGCATTCATCTCTCCGTTTATGTGGTAAGTAAAATCTTATGTTCAGGCTACCGCTAGCATTAAGCTAACCATGTCCCTTCAGTGGCTCGCCTTATTTTACTGATGTACTGACGTTACTGATGATTGGGCTATGCAAATGTTGGAGGCGTAACTATTAACGATCGGGACTATTGACCTATTTTTCAGTGGTCTTTTGCAAACACCAGATTTATATAAGGAGGAGGAAATGGAGGTGTTTGAAACTCACAGTATGTCATGTCCATGTACTGAACTGTTATTATTCAACTATCCCACGCTAAACACAGTTTTCCATTCTATGGCACCTTTAATCACTGATCAAGTAAGCAGATTGTTGGGGACTTAGTTTTGGTATCAAAATATGTCATTTACATATCAAAACTACATGTTTTACAATCACCATTATGCAGATTGATCATAAACACAGCTAAAAAACTTCCTACCACAGTGCCCGTCCTTCACAAAACTAATATCTACCACAGTTTTATCACAGCTAGAATGCAAAATGTTTCAATATAAGCATTTCAGTCAAACAGAATTTATACAATATTTCAAACTTTTAACCCACAGGGGGATCAGCCGCAATAGTTTAAAATCAGCCCAATTCCGTGGAAAAAATGTGGACTTGGCAACCCTACATCCACTCCACATATTGATAGCGACTCTGTGATGCGAATATCCAAATACCCATGAATAGTCCAAATAACAGTTTTTTATTTATACTCCACCAAGCGAAAACACAAGGAATCTGGTAGCACAACATGTAACAACACGTAAACACAACCAATAGCAGACAAAGCAACCAGGACAGAACTCAGGACTAAAATACTAAAAAGGTAATTAGGGAGAACTGAAACAGGTGTGGAGTAATTAATCAAAAACCATGGAAACAAATGAGGAACTGAATCAAGAGACAAAACCATACTAGCAGTGTGCTAAAACATGCTAACAATAAGGCACAACATCATAGTAATTTTCTAAAACATGACATCAATGTCCTTAAGCATGCTAGCAAAATCCTAAAATATGCTAACAATCAGTGATGGGCATAAAAACACGGAAATGTATTTAAAAAAATACTAATACTGTGTGGAATATATTTAAATGCAAATACATTTAGTATTGTGAAAATACGCAAAACACGTGAAATTAGCCATCCCTATTAGGCTAAAACCTATCTGGACCTATTATGAATGCAAATGCAAAAAAAGCATATTTTATTATGGTTTTGTCACCATCATTGCTTCGAACATTTTCAATTATGTATTTTGAATACATGTAACTGAAATACTGCCTGCTAACAATGTCCTAAAACATGCTATAAAAATACAATGTGTTAAAACATGTCAGCAACACGGCAAAACATGCTAATAACATGCTAGCAATTTGTTAAAACAACCTAGCAACATGCCAAAATATGTTCTTTGTAAAGTTAAGGTTGATCTTTTCTGAACACTTTTCTGTTCTGTGTCTATGTGCAACTGTAACAGTTGAAGAAGAGAAAGTGTCAGAGACGGAAGGAAGAACTGTCGCCCTTAACACTGGTACTAAACTACAGAACGGTGATGAGATAAAGTGGTGGTTTCAAGATGACAATCCCATAACCCAAGAGAGTAAATGGACCATTACAGACAAGGATATAGACTGTCATGTTACTGATGAGAGATTCAGAAACAAAGTGCAGCTGGGGGGTAGGACTGGAGATCTCATTATCAGTTATATCAGGACTATTCACTCTGGAGTCTACAATGTACAGATCAGCGGCAAAACCAGAAAAACCAAAAAAAAGAGATTCATTGTAACTGTCAATGGTGAGTAGATCAATAATCATACACTGTGTGAACAGTTTAGATCAGGGGTGCCCAAAGCTGTTCCTGGAGATCCACCTTCCTGCAGAGTTCAGTTACAACCCTGATTAAACACACCTGTCTGCAATCATCAAGTGTTCCTTCAGATCCTAATTAGTAATTGTGTTTGATCAGGGTTGGAGCTTAATGCTGCAGGAAGATAAATCTCCAGGAACAGGGTTGTGCACCCCTGGTTTAGATGATGCCATCAAAATGAATTTGTTAAAAATGCTAATTAAATTAATTCACATTTTGTTTTCCTAATTTGTGTTTCTGTGTGTTGCTTTGACATCAAGTGAAGGAAGTGAAAGTAAAGGTTGGAAAATCTGCCACACTAGAGACTGATATTGAAATACAGGATGGAGATTTGATACTGTGGACCTTTGGAGTTAAAAACTGTCTAATTTTCAAAGCCGAACCAGGACCAACTAGTATTTGTGAGAGCGTCAGAGGTAGACTGAAGCTGAATAATCAAAATGGATCTCTGACCATCACAAACATCACTAATGAAGACTTTGGACATTATCAACTACAGGTCTTGAACGGTGAACGGAACAGATTCAGGAGATTTAATGTGATCAAAGGTGAGCAGAACAACATTTATTCTAATTAATACACATTTAAACAGTTCTGGTCTTCAAATCTGAATGTTTGGTGTTCCAAGAAAGTGTTCCATTGTCTGTGCTTGTTCATCCCAGATTATATGTGCAATGTGATCATAGTTCTATTGACCAAAAAAAAAAAAATGATATTGATAATTAAATATTTTTTTTTTGCTGAGTGTGTTTTTGTGCTAATTCCTCAGGCCTGTCATGGATAAATAAATATGACACTATGGGGCCACTCGCGTCATGTCTTGAGCGCACTCAAGTTTGTTGTTTTAAATGTAAATGTGTGCCAAGCATGCTTACAACAGAATTGTAAGATGAGAGTCTAGATGCAGTCTAGATGAAAACAACAACTTTTTAGAATACTGCCAGCATTTGTAAAATTCCTAGCATTTTGACACCAACTGGAGAAACAATGTGAGCTTGAACACCGCATGCTGAGCACCATCATCCGAAGATGGTCCTCGAGAGGATTTTTATGCCTTTGTGGAGTGGATTGCCACTCCGGACCAGTGCACCATCTTCCCTCCATTCCTCCAGCTCTGTCAGGCTCCACCATCCTTCCAGCTCCACTTCGGTCATCTCTCACTCCAGCTGCGCCTCGTCCCTCCATCCATCCGGCTCCTTCAGGCTCCACCATCCTTCCAGCTCCACCTCAGTTCTCTGTCGCTTGTCGCCTCTTCCCTCCATCTCCATCAGGCTCCACCATCCTTCCAGCTCCACTTCGGTCCTCTCTAGCTCCAGCTGCGGCTCGTCCCTCCATCCCTCCGGCTCCTTCAGGCTCCACCATTCTTTCCTACTCCACCTCGATTCTCTGTCACTCCAGCTGCGCCTCGTCCACCCATCCCTCCGGCTCTGTCAGGCTCCACCATCCTTCCAGCTCCACTTCGGTCATCTCTCGCTCCAGCTGCGCCTCGTCCCTCCATCCATCCGGCTTCGTCAGGCTCCACCATCCTTCCAGCTCCACTTCGGTCATCTCTCGCTCCAGCTGCGCCTCGTCCCTCCATCCATCCGGCTCCTTCAGGCTCCACCATCCTTCCAGCTCCACCTCAGTTCTCTGTCGCTTGTCGCCTCTTCCCTCCATCTCCATCAGGCTCCACCATCCTTCCAGCTCCAACTGGTCCTCTGTCGCTCCAGCTGCACCTCGTCCCTCCATCCCTCCAGCTCCGTCAGGCTCCACGATCCTTTCAGCTCCACCTTGGTTCTCTGTCGCTTGTCGCCTCTTCCCTCAATCCCTCCGGCTCCGT
Source organism: Garra rufa (assembly GCF_049309525.1). NCBI lineage: Eukaryota > Metazoa > Chordata > Actinopteri > Cypriniformes > Cyprinidae > Garra > Garra rufa. The sequence goes on from NC_133374.1 coordinate 5,094,995, forward strand.
CAGGCTCCACCATCCTTCCAGCTGCACCTCGGTCTTCTGTCGCTCCAGCTGCGCCTCGTCCCTCCATCCATCCGGCTCCTTCAGGCTCCACCATCCTTCCAGCTCCACCTCAGTTCTCTGTCGCTTGTCGCCTCTTCCCTCCATCTCCATCAGGCTCCACCATCCTTCCAGCTCCAACTGGTCCTCTGTCGCTCCAGCTGCACCTCGTCCCTCCATCCCTCCAGCTCCGTCAGGCTCCACGATCCTTTCAGCTCCACCTTGGTTCTCTGTCGCTTGTCGCCTCTTCCCTCAATCCCTCCGGCTCCGTCAGGCTCCACCATCCTTCCAGCTGCACCTCGGTCTTCTGTCGCTCCAGCTGCGCCTCGTCCCTCCATCCCTCTGGCTCCGCCAGGCTCCACCATCCTTCCAGCTCCACTTCGGTCCTCTGTTACTCCGGCTCCACCGCAGCCCTCTGGATCCTCGTCACCATAGATCTCTCCATCTGTTTTACCACTGTGCAAGCTGACGTCCTGCTCTGCTGCCATCAGTTGCCCCCCATCAGTTGTGATATGTCATGGCCACGGATGGCTTTGTTGTGTTTTTCCTTCCCCATGTGCTCTGTGACCAAGTTTTCCCTGTCTAATTATTATCTGTTTCACCTGTGTTAAGTTAATTATCTACTGTTTATAGGCCCCATTCTGTTCCATGTGTCTCTGTCTCTGTATCTTCATCGTGTGTTACTGTGTTGGATTTTTCCTGTGCTTCATTTATAAAGACTATTATAGGCTTCTTCGCTTTGTTACATCCGTGACACTGAAAGGCTTTATCAAGCAGTGAATGCTTTTGGATTCTCAAGAAAAGTCATCTTGCACAGTGGTAAAACAACAATCAACAATCAATATTACCTTTATATTTTGTCAATATATTTGTTTAATGTTCTGTTGTTTTCAGCATGTATAAGGACATGGAGTGGAGCTGTTACGTAATGCATGTGTATATGTATATGAAGCAGAACTTATTTTTTCTTACTTTTTAATTTCTGCGATCTCTATTTTCTTTTAGATTCTACTTCTCAAGAGGGTGTGGATGAAGAGGATGAGCAGCAGGGGATGAGTTTAGTTTAATAAGACACGCCCACCGCTGTCAATCTTTGTGACATCATCAACACTTGAGCTGAACAATAAATTTGTCAAGAAATTCACCACACAAACTGTTTCATCACTCAAACTGTATCACCCTTTCACCACAAACTACATTTCCCATGATCCATTTCACACTACACTGATTTGCAAACACACCTGTAGCCAAACACATGGACTATTTATCACACACACTCACTATCATTCAGGGCCGAGTACTGTACGAATGTATCACTGTTTATCAGTTCGCTACTTTACGGTCAATAATTTCAGAGCTTTTTTTAGACAAAGCTTTGTCAAGTATTATTGTATGCATTAGCCTATTGTGACTTTCCAATTATTGTATTTCTACTGTTGTCCATGCCAAAAAAGTTTTGTTGACTGACTCTGAGAAAGAAAAAAATACAATCTTTAGTGAATGCAAACAGCAGATGGTGCTAATGCATTATTATAATTTGTGATGTGTTAAAAAGAAAAATAAGTTACTGTAAGCAAGTGCACATGCGCACAGTGCCCATCAAATTTTCGGGACTCCCTGCATATGTGTTATGTTTAATAAAGCTAGCAGATTTCAGATTAACACTGTCGGTTACCATTTATTATTTTATTATCAAGTGTTTAGGCAAACACTGTATGAACGCTTGGTTACAGAAGCAAAAAAATTGTAATGTAAATTAATTATTTACTCTAATAAAATAAAAAACTTACATTTTCTTCTTTAGTAAGTAGTCTCAGCTTGGTGGGAGTGGTTTGGTATTAATATCAGATTTTAACAGAATGTGCAGTATGAGGAAGACTATAAAGATCTTTCTGTTTTTTACTCTAATGTGCGGTAAGTGTGTAACACTTTTAGTTTCACTTTAAGCATTTCACACTGGATGATGTTCTCCTATTCTTTAAACTGTCACCGTTCTGCTGACGGGATGCTTGACACTCTTTTTTTTATTTACCTTATTACTCTTTTTTTTATGATATTTTAGTAAACCTTTCGATTTTGGCTCAAAAACTCAAAATTCATCCAACCGTTTTCAAATCAGACCATTAGCTGGTTCATGCTGGTCCTTTTGCTGGTTAATGCTGGACCTTGACCAGCTAAGGAACAGCGTAAACCAGCTAAGAACCAGCTCAAACCCAGCATCAAAATCTACCTAACCAGCATCCCAGCACAAAAACCTACCTAACCAGCATATACAGTTTTTTTCAACAGGGATGGTGTTTATTTGTGCTGGCACCGTCCATTTTAGGACAGCCTAATATAGCGTACAATGTCAACAAATACCAGCAAAGGACCAGCATAAACCAGCTAAGAACCATCTTAAAGGGATGGTTCGGAGTAGAATTGACTTCATTGCTATGCACTCCGAAGCCCATGTAAATACCCCATCCGAAGTTTTTTTTACCTTAGTCGAACATTTATGGAGATATTAGAGTTTTTCTAATTGCTTGTTACAGGAGTGATTGGTACATGTAATGTATCTCGTAAATTGCACCACTAAACGTGCAAGTAATCTTACCAAACTTGTACAGTAGTGTAAATAGGTTATGTACTCACAAAACGCTGCATCGGAACATTTGTAAGTCCACCATGAGTGTTTTAAAAACACGTTTTAGCGGATCCCTACTAGTCTCAAAAACTACAAATGGCGACACGTCGACGTCACTTCCCTGGTTTGAAAAAAGCACGTAAAAGTCCTCCTACAAGTTGACATGCACACAGATGTAGTAGGAGGACTTTTACGTGCTTTTTTCAAACCAGGGAAGTGACGTCGACTTGTAGTTTCTCAACAAACTCAATATTTATCATAGTATGTGCCAGATTTCAGCACTCGACTCTGCTCTTCTCTCTTCTGCTCGTCGTGTTTTTGCTCTTTAGTATTTGTATGGCAAACTCTAAAACACTTTAGTGTACTGCTGGAAACTCCTGGTAACATACATACATAGACACAATGATTTGACATTATTTTACGTTTATTTACACTGAAAATCTCTCCTGATGGCAAGACAATCATCAAATGAGCTGCTAAGCCACTATCATCACAAATAAAATATATTACTGAATTTTTTTTTTCTTTAAGTGCCATGCAAAGGTAAATTGTTAACGATGATTTCATTTGACATTTCCTGATTGATCATTAATTTATTTTAAATTTTTGATAAACGTTTATGAATCAATTTTTTTGGCACAAAAGATGTACATTTAAAAAGGTAGAAAAATGGCATTAAATGGCATTAAAAAGGTTAAGATGCAAGGTTAAGGTTTCACAGACAGAGTAAACCAAGATTAGATTCATAGTAACACAAACACACACAGAATCAGAGATGTCAGAGAAATGGAAATTTTATTTGCATCATTGTACAAAGCCTATGCAACTTTGATGTTGCAGATATAACACTGCATTTATAAATAAATATTTTAGAAAAATGTCTTGTGTAATAAAAAAAGGTGAATGGTTTTATTTGAGTGTTTCTTTGTCAATCTCTTAATGAGCAGACATTCAAAAAAATTAAATAAAACGTCAAGTGACTAAATACTTTTGCTGTTCTGTAACAAAACATTTCACTACAAAACAAATCATTTCAGCTAATCTCATTTTTATTGCATCTGAATCTCACAACATTTGAAATATTGAATCTGTGGAAAACATCTGCTCACTCTGACACAGAACAATGCTTTGTAAAATGAGCCACTAGTCTTCTTGCCTGAGTGAAACTCTTTCCACACTGAGTACAGCGATACGGCTTCTCTCCAGTATGAACTCGCTCATGTATTTTCAGGCTTCCAGTCTCAATGAAACTCTTGTCACAATAGGAGCACTTGTAAGGTTTTTCTCCAGTGTGAGTCATTTGGTGCCGTTTCAAACAGTCTGCTCTATTAAAGCTCCTCCCACACTCACAACACACATGAGGCTTCTCGTCTAAATGAACTGTCAGGTGATTTTTTAGATTTGATGATGATATAAACTTTCTACCACACTGATCACAGCTAAATGGCTTTTCTCCAGAGTGAACGAGCAGATGATAACTGAAATTTGATGAATCAGCAAAACTCTTTCCACACTGAGTACAGTGGTACGGCTTCTCTCCAGTATGACGTCGCTTGTGCCTATTCAGGGTTCCAGACAGACTGAAACTTTTGTCACAATATGGACATTTGTAAGATTTTTCTCCAGTATGAGTTCTTTGATGCCGTTTTAGTTGACTAGATGCAGTAAAGCTCTTCCCACACTCAAAGCACATATGATCTCTCACTTCATCATGCGTTTTCTGGTGCTGTTTACAAGTGTCCATTCGTAAAAAACGCCGTCCACAGTAAGAACACGAATAAGGCTTCTCACCTGAATGAACTTTCTGGTGTTGTTTTAGGCGTGTTGATGAAATAAACTTTTTATCACACTGATCACAATTAAATGGCTTTTCTCCAGAGTGAAAGAGCAGATGTCTACGGAAATTTGCTTCATCAGGAAAACTCTTTCCACACTGAGAGCATGTGTACGGTTTCTCTCCAGTGTGGATTCTCATGTGGCTTTCAAAGTGTCCTTTGTCTCTGAAACTCTTTCCACACTGTGAGCAGATGTGCAGCTCTTTGGATTTTTTACTTGAAGGTTTGATTTCACAATGTTCCTCTTCCACTTTATTCACCTCATGTTTTTGCTGGTTTACTTCTATCCAGTCTAAAATACACAAATGATGTTAAAATCAGTAAACCTGGCTAATTAGCAGATTCCAAGGATCACATATTTAATGCTCCAAAGATTAATTCTGCTATCCTTGTTTATGAAATTAAAATGTGGATATGATCAATTAGATGACAATTTAGCAGATTTAATGTTTCTCAGCAGTCAACAATAGAGAATCATGAATGGACACCAACCTGTTTGTTCCTCGGTATCTTCTTGTTTTATTCTGGATGGTTCTGGATAACTCATGTCATCAGTCTCCTCTTTAACAAACTCCATCTTAACCATATTATGGTCTTTAACAGACTCCATCTTTATCACAGTATGTCACAGATTTCAGCTGCTGCAGCTGGAGTTTGTACCTGTAATGTAGGATGATGTGAATATTCCTCAGTTAAAACACAAACTCCGCCCACCACAGATTCTAAAGATTTCATTGGTCGTCTCATTCACAAATCAGGTCTTGCAGTTTCTACTAATGAGCTGATAATTTGATTCAGTTGTGTTAAATGAAGGGTGACTCCAGGACAGGTTTGAAAAACACTGGCTTACACAACACTGAAACAAATCCAGTACAAACCTGTGACTTTAGTATATGATTATTTTGTGTCAAAGCAACTCATTTTCACAAAATTACAGAACTTGCATTTCTGATTTTGTACATATTGTTTTCTGAAGAAAGAAAAAAATCCACTATTTTGTCAAAATGACAATTCATCTGAGATTTGGAGCCAATTTGGGTGAAACAATGGCTACAGAAAAAATAATACAAAGTCATTTTTCCCAAGTGTCAACTACTGTTAAACTCAAGCGATTTTAACTGACCTCCAAATCTCTGTGCAAATATAAAATAATTATGCTGCAATCTTTCTCAAGTATTTTTTACCATGCAAGTTGGCTCCAACGGTGAAAATTCTCTATAAAATATACTTAGTACATATTCATCCATGACATTTAATATTTAGTTGTTGTAGTACTTTTGGGTAAAATGTTTAAAACACACATCAATAGGTGATTATCTCATAAAGTGCTGATCTTATAGTTTGTCTCAGTCTGTTGTCACAATGAAATGTGCTTAATGTGCCAATTTACAGAAGATCCCAGACATCATCATAATGAATGAGGTGAAAACAGGGAACTATTGGCTTTTTTTTATGCATAATTTTTATGTAACCCATAGGTTTTTAAAAAATTAAACAAGGCACATGTTATATTATTCAATTAATATCTAATCAGAAATCTAACACAGATGACAGAAATCCATTAAATGTACAATATGTACAGGCTAAATAAAGGGCAACAATAGGCCTACTCTTTAAATTCTTTTAGAAATTGTGAAACTGTTTATGAACAATTCAGATATTATAAAATAGAAGTATTAACGTAGTTTTGAAACAAAACCAATGACTATGGTAACATCCTGTACATAAAAACTCTGATGTAAACAATTTCACAGTTCAATTAATACAAGCTTAGACAAAAACAAGAAGTTCTACACTCTTAAAAATAAAGGTGTTTAAAAGGCTCTTCACAGTGATGCCATAGAAGAACCATTTTTTGCTCCACGAAGAACCATTCAGTCAAAGGTTCTTCAAAGAACCACCTCTTTTTATAATCTGAAGAACCTTCTTTCGCCACAAAGAACCTTTTGTGAAACAGAAAGGTTCTTTATGGAACCATGCAGACAAAAAGGTTCTTCTATGGCATTAGAGTGTTTAAAATGATAAACCTCATTTTAGCCTAATACATAATTAAACATGTTATATATAAAATATAATTGGTCTGAACAACAACAGCAGACATGCTGAATAAAAAACACTACTTTAGGCACCATAAAGAAGAAGAAACCAGGGGCCTCATTTATAAAACTTTCTTACGCACTGATTTGATCTTAGAGTGTTCGTACGATCAAATCCACGTCAAAGTACAGATTTATAAAAACCGTCTTTGACGTGGAAAAGTACTTATCTCCACGTCAGATTCCAGTTTGGCGTACGACCGTTTCCTTCTGGTAATGCCTGGTATTGCAGATAGTTCAGCCTCACTATAATTTTTAATTTACTTGCCATTGTCACAGAGTTTTTGCTTTAGGAATGAGCTCATTTTATATGTTAATTAATTAAGCAGGGGCGTTTCGACGGCGGAACATTCAGCTGCACACAATTCCACGATCATTTGTGATTTATAACCGAATGACTGGCGTACGCATGGATTTCGTGGTACGTTCGTTTTCTCTGAATTGCTCTTACGATCAAATCAGAAAAGTTCTTAGATAAAATCAAGGATGGTTTCTACGCAAGTCTTTATAAATGAGGCCCCAGATCAACATTCATGTGAACAAAGAGTCTTTCAATGTAAAACAGCAGGCATGTTTTTTGTAGCTTTTAAAGTGGAAGTGAAGCAGTCAGTCGAGTTTATATTATTTAGTAAAATGATTTTCACTTTAATTCAAAATTATATAGCAAACACTATTAATGTAACCATTGTAAAGAAACAAAAGATGTTTTGTTATAGCTTTTGGAGCAAGGGCGCCATCATCTTGCAATACATTGGGTTGGCTTGAACACACAAATGAATACACTAAAAACATGACTTCTACATTCTAGTTATCTGATAACAAGGCAGTGCCAATAGTCAATGAGCTGCTGAAAAGCCAATAGTTCTCTGTGTTCTCCTCATTCATTCTGATGATGTCTGAGATCTTCTGTAAATTGGCACATTAAGCACATTTCATTGTGTGTCAACAGACTGAGACAAACTACAGGATCAACACAAATAAAATGTACTCCTGAATTAAATATCTGACTAAAATACTACAGTGGACTAATACATCAGTAAAAACAATTACACATAAGATTTCAGTGAAATTGATTCAGTGTATTTTATTTGCATCATTATACAGAGAAATATATAATACCTATCTTAAAAAATAGGTTTTGTTACAAAAAAAGGTCAGAATCTGAGGATGCATTGAAAAAATGATAAACTTTTTACTTTTGCTGTTCTTCATCAACACAAATTTTGTGGCATTTCAAAGCAAAACTAGTTTATTTGAGCTAACTGCGCATTTACTTTTTAATACCACTAGAGCTGATGACTGATTGAAGCTCTTTCCACACCGAGTACAGTGTTACGGCTTCTCTCCAGTATGAACTCGATTATGTATTTTCAGTTCTTCAGAGCGAATGAAACTCTTATCACAATGTGAGCACTTGTAAGGTTTTACTCCAGTGTGAATTTTTTGGTGACGTTTCAGATGAGGAGCTGTAGTAAACCTCTTCCCACACTCACAACACACATGATTTTTCACTTCATCATGTGTTTTCTGATGCTGCGTACAGTTAGTCATTCTTGAAAAGCTCTTTCCACAGAAAGAACACGCATAAGGCTTCTCATCTGAATGAGCTTTCAGGTGACTTTTTAGATATGATGATGATATAAACCTTTTTCCACACTGATCACAGCTAAATGGCTTTTCCCCAGAGTGAATGAGCAGATGATTTTTGAGAACTGATGCATCTACGAAACTCTTTCCACATTGAGTACAGTGGTACGGCTTCTCTCCAGTATGAAGTCCTTCATGCCTTTTCAGGTTTTCAAAACGAGGGAAACTCTTGTCACAATATGAGCACTTGTAAGGTCTTTCTCCAGTGTGAATTCTTTGGTGATTTGTCAAAACGGCAGCTGAAGTAAAGGTCTTCCCGCACTCAAAGCACATGTGATCTCTCACTTCATCGTGTGTTTTCCGGTGCTGTTTACAAGTGTCTAGTCGTGAAAACCTCTTTCCACAGTGAGAACACGCATGAGGTTTCTCACCTGAATGAACTGTCAGATGTGTTTTTAGACTTGATGATGAAATAAACTTTTTCCCACATTGATCACAGTTAAGTGGCTTTTCTCCAGAGTGTGTGTGCAGATGATAACTGAGACTTGATAGACCAGCAAAACTCTTTCCACACTGAGGGCATGTGTACGGTTTCTCTCCAGTGTGGATTCTCATGTGCACATCAAGGTCTTCTTTTTTCTTGCAACTCTTTCCACACTGTGTGCAGATGTGCAGCTGTTTGGGTTTTTTTCTTGATTTTTTTATTTTACAGTCTTCCTCATCCGCTTCTTTCAGCTTCACTTTTTGCTGTTTTACTTCAGCCAAGTCTAAAATGAACAGATAATGTGGTTAAAATCAAAAGAACCAGAGCTTTGCTACATTAATGTTTCTCAGCAGTCAAAAATGAAGAATCATGAATGGACACCAACCTGTTTGTTCCTCAGTATCTTCATGATTTATTCTGGATGGTTCTGGATCACTCAGGGCTTCAATCTCCTCTTTAATAAACTCCATCTTCAACAGTCACAGATTTCAGCTGCTGCACCTGGAGTTTGTTCTTCTCTTGTAGGATGATGTGAATATTCACCAGTATTTATAGGGCAATTGTTGTGGGAGGGGCTTCACTGATCACTGTCTGATACTGAGACCCACACGACCAGATCTGGAGAAATCAAATGCAAGTTACTGAATTTATACTGTATCATTTTGAATTAACCACATATATTAGTTTGCTGTTTAAAATATAAAGCACTTGATGGTCACATATTAATGTCAAATGCAAAGAGATCCACTGTTAGGCATGCATTGCTGAAGTGACATTGCATTTTCTTAGTCCAAGGTAAAAAGAAATATAATTAATATTGTTGTTATTTAAAATGGAGTAAATCAATAAATAGTTAATACAAAAAGAAGTGTCTAACAATAAAGATAAATCTCTCTTGTGCTATTTCTATATTATTAAGAGTTTTTTAATTTTTAAATTTTTGCTATGTCACACCATAGGACAAATTTATGATACAGTTCTGTAAAAATGTAAAACAGATCAAAACAATGAAAGAAGTTAGTGACCCTTTATATTTTCCTCAAAAATCAGACTACATATTCATATGCATTTCTTTTCCAAAAAATGGTCTTTTACAAAAGAAAAAACTTTTAACTACACAAATACACAATGTAAACACTGTTCAAAATTAATGACTCTTTTCAGTTCTGTAGTAAATTACAGCAGAAACAATGCACATTTACGCAAAATAAACATCAATTCTTGCTTTAGAAAATAAACAGTTTATAAAAACATGGAGTCATGAAATCTTTATCACACAGACTCACTCAGAGTCTGAAAAAATCTGTCGACATATTACACTCTAATTTATAATAAACAAGGACAGTCTGTAAACTAGAAACACATAAGGAACTCAGTAAAAAATATTCCACAATTGCATTTCGATTATAGTGGTTAACAGCCTTTTTAGCTCCATAAAATATTCATTACTTTTTTTCCCCACACTTCTCTCTTCTGCACACTTTGTTGGTTGTGGCTAGAAGGGATACAGCTCAGACCGGAAACTAACAATGAAATTAATTTTTCTACCAATTAGATTGTTTGGTTAACGTCTACACCTACCCCAACCCTAAACATAGCCCTTGCTATAATAAAAAAAAAAAACAGAATTATTGTTGTACAGGGAGATAAAAATAATGTTAGATTGATGTGCGCATGCCCAGTAGCCAGAGCTGTATCCCTTCTTCACTCTTAAAACTAAAGTTGCTTTAAAAGTTTCTTCACAGCGATGCCATAGAACATGGTTCCTACCTGTTATTCTCTAATGATCCTGAAGACCTTGATTAGCATGCTCAGGTGTGTTTGATTAGGGTAAGAGCTAAATTCTGCAGGAAAATGGATCTCAAGGTCCAGATTTGATGGTCCCTGCCATAGAAGAACCATTTTTGGTTCCACAAAGAAACATTTAGTCAAAGGTTCTTAAAAGAATCACCTCTTTCTTACCCTTTTTATACTCTGAAGAACCTTCTTTCACCACAAAGAGCCTTTTGTGAAACAGAAAGGTTCTTCAGATGTTAGAGGTTCTTTATGGAACCTTTTAGACAAAAAAGTTTCTTCTATGGCATCGTGAAGCTCCTTTGTTTTTAAGAGTGTAGCCTAAACCCAATTTGTTCTTTTGGATTTTTATGGCAAATTTGACAACTCTTCAGTGTATTCGTGCCACCCAGAGGAAATTCCTGGTCAAACACAGACACACGAATAATCCACACACATACAGGTATGCCAAAAAATTAGAAATTGAGGGAAAAGTCAATTTATTTGAATAATTTGTTTCAAAATGTGAAAATTTTATGTTATATTAGTTCACTACACACAAAGTGAAATATTTCAAGCCTTTATTTTTTTTTAAATTTTAATGATTATGGATTAAAGATAAAAAAACGAATCCAGTATTTCACAAAATTTGAATATTTCATGTGACCAATAAAAAAAAGGATCTTAAACACATGATGGCCTTCTGAAAAGTGTGTTAATGTACTGTATTATGTCCTCAGTACTTTGTTGGGCCTCCTTTTGCACTAATTCCAGCATCAAGGCGGCACTCCTGAACCAAAACAACGTCAGAAGCGTCTGTGCTGGGCTAAGGAGAAAAAGCACTGGTCTGTTGCTCAGTGGTCCCAAGTCCTGTTTTCAGATGAAAGCAAATTTTGCATTTAATTTGGAAATCAAGGTCCCAGAGTCTGGAGGAAGACTGGAGAGGCACAAAAGTCAAGCTGCTTAAAGTCCAGTTTGAAGTTTCCACAGTCAGTGATGGTTTGGGGAGCATGTCATCTGCTGGTGTGGGTGCGTGTTTTATCAAGTCCACAGTCAACACAGCTGTCTACCAGGAAAATTTAAAGCACTTCATGTTTCCTGCAGCCGACAAGCTTTTTGGATGATTTTATTTTCCAGCAGGATTTGGCACCTGCCCACAAAGCCAAAACTACCAGTACCTGGTTTAATAGCCATGGAATAACTGTACTTGATTGGCCGGCAAACTCGCCTGACTTAAACCCCATTGAAAATCTATGGGGCATTGTCAAAAGGAAGATGAGGGAACAGAAACCCTGAAACGCAGACAAGCTGAAGGCCAATATCAAAGCAACTTGGGCTACCATAACACCTCAACTGGGTCAAAGGCTGATGGCCTCCATGCCACGCCGCCTTGATGCTGGAATTAGTGCAAAAGGAGGCCCAACAAAGTACTGAAGACATAATACAGTACATTAACACACTTTTCAGAAGGCCAACATGTGTTTAAGATCCTTTTTTTATTGGTCACATGAAATATTCTAATTTTGTGAAATACTGGATTCTTTTTTTTTGTCTTTAATCCATAATCATTACAATTGAAACAAATAAAGGCTTGAAATATTTTACTATGTGTGTAGTGAACTTATATAACATACAAGTTTCACTATTTGAAACAAATTATTGAAATAAATGGACTTTCCCTCGATATTCTAATTTTTTTGGACATACCTGTATAAAAACCACATAACTTCTTTCAGCCTATTAATGTCAGATTACATCCTAAAACCAAATACTTATTCGAAATTCGTGCTCTGTTCTCAATCAACACAGAAAAAGCATCCCGACAAATCTTGTGGCATTTCACTGCAAAACATTGTTTACTTGAAATATTGGATCTGTAAAAAAACATGTGGTCACTCTGACACAAAACAATGCTTTTTAATATGATTCACTAGAGCTGATGACTTAGTGAAACTCTTTCCACACTGAGTACAGGGATACGGCTTCTCTCCAGTATGAACTCGCTCATGCCTTTTAAGGTTTCGGGAGTGACGAAACCTCATGTCACAATATGAGCACTTGTAAGGTCTTTCTCCGGTGTGAATTCTTTGGTGCCGTTTCAGATATTCAGCTGTAGCAAATCTCTTCCCACACTCACAACACACATGATCTTTCAAATCATTATGCGTTTTCTGGTGCTTTTTACAATTGTCCAGCCTGGAAAAACTCCTTCCACAGTACGAACACACATGAGGCTTCTCATCCGAATGAATTGTCAGGTGTTTTTTTAGATCTGAAGATGTTAGGAACTTTTTAACACACTGATCACAGCTAAATGGCTTTGCTCCAGAGTGAATGTGCAGATGATTTTTGAAACCTGATGCATTTTTGAATCTCTCTCCACACTGAGTACAGTGATACGGCTTCTCTCCAGTGTGAAGTCGCTCGTGTACTTTCAAGTTTCCAGACTGAGTGAAACTCTTGTCACAATATGAGCACTTGTGAGGTCTTTCTCCAGTGTGAATTCTCTGATGCAGTTTCAGATCGCTAGGTAAAGTAAAGCTCTTCCCACATTCAGAGCACACATGATCTCTCACTTCATTATGTGCTTTCAAATGCAGTTTCAAACTTCGCAGTCGCGAAAAACTCTTTCCACAAAAAGAACACGCATAAGGCTTCTCATCTGAATGAACTGTCTGGTGTGCTTTTAGATTTGCTGATGAAATAAACTTTTTACCACACTGATCACAGCTAAATGACTTTTCTCCAGAGTGACAGAGCATATGATAACGGAGATTTGATGATCCAGTAAAACTCTTTCCACACTGAGGGCACGTGTAAGGTTTCTCTCCAGAGTGGATTCTCATGTGCAAATTAAGGTTTCCTGTGTGTCTGAAACTCTTTTCACACTGTGAGCAGGTGTGCAGCTGTTTGGCTTTTGTTCCAGAATCTTTGATTTTACAGTCTTCCTCTTCCACTTCATTCAGATTCACTTTTTGCTGTTTTACTTCAATCCAATCTAAAATAAACAAAGTATGTGGTTAAAATCAAGTAAACTGGAGCTTTGTTACATTAGTAATGAATAATCATAAATGGACACCAACCTGTTTGTACCGCGGTATCTTCATGTTTTATTCTGGATGGTTCTGGATCACTCATGTCTTCAATCTCCTCTTTAATAAACTCCATCTTTAGTGTATTTATAGGCGAGTTGTTGTGGAAGGGGCTTCATTGTAGGTGTAAACCAGTTAAAAACCTCTCTGCCAACATATTACACTCTAATTTATAATAAACCACAACACTTTGTAAACTGGAAACATGCAGACTAGAAATATAGGGCATTCAGCAAAAATATTCACATTGAGCAAAAGATCTAACATTAACTACAGTGAAGTTTGTAAATTTTATTCAGGAAAACTTTAACTTACTTTAAACAGGGCTGCCAACCGTGTGAATTATTGAGGAATAAATAACAAGCTTGAGATCTTTTTTTTTTTCTACATTTTTATGAACTAAACTATAAAGGGATCCCTACTGTCAAGGTTAAATGTAACGATTTATTTGATTGCAAGTTCATATTAGACATATTTATTAAATATTCATGTTGTATCTCTATTTTATTCATTATAATAAAAAGAGTAAGTACATGAGTAAAAATATAATGTAATTTTTGCCAAATTATCCTCTCTAGTATACACTTTTCTATAGTTTATGGACACTAAATCGATTTTCAATAAGCCTGTCTCCAGCAACATGTTTTTGTTTTTGCACACTCTTCTTTTTTGGCTTTTTCAGCAACTCGAGCACTTTGGTGTGCAGAAATTTATCAATAAACAACTTATATCATTTGTTTTATTTTTTATTTTTGGTCTGCTTTTGCAAGTCCAAGTGTTCTTTTTTAAAAGAAATAGATGTGAATTTAATTTAAAATAAGCTTGCAGAAAATACAGTTTTGTAAAAATCGTACTTCAATTTTGGTTTACTTTGCTGGATACATTTTTAATCAGATGCAATTTCACTGCTCCTTATTTTAACTACAGCTATAAAATCAAACACTTTGTTGCCTTAATATTCATCAGCAGTTAATAATCGAAATCAACAAGGGACACCAACCTCTTTGTTCCTCAGTGTCTTCATGTATGTTCACGATTCTGGATAACTGTGAAATGCATTCGCCAAATCTGCTGAGCAAAACATTAAACATAAGTCACTGAATTGATAGTTTTTATAATTAGAGCGGTATTTGTATTAATTTAGTTTTATCAAACTCTTGTATATAATTTAATTCATTTATTGGTTGAAAACCCACATCGCAATCACATAGCAAGACGAAAACTAAAGCAAGCAAAAAAGTGAAAGAACACAAAATATGAATGCATTTGATACCCGTTTGTTCCCATTGAACATTGGAACACCAAACAATCAATTTAAGCATTTAATGTTAATAAGTCAATATACAGATATTCCTCTGAAACACAAAATATATTCTAGGATATTAAATGTCGTCAATTTCCTCTTCAATAAATCAGCATTAACCACAGTATGTGTCAGATTTCAGCTGCTACATCTGGAGTTTCTGATGTAAATAATCCCAACCTTTATAAGTGAACTGTTGAGCCATGAAAAGCTGGATGAAGACAAACTCTGCAAACCTGGTACATCTTTCACATGCAAAGTGGAAATATTCGGCATCCTATGAAAATATTACACTTCTATTAAAAAAGGTCATTCTCTCTTTAATTCTCCCTTCTGCTCGTCGTGTTTTTGCTCTTTTGTATTTGTGTGGCAAACTCGAAAACGCTTTAGTCTATTGCTGACATCTGCTGGAAACTCCTGGTAACAAACACACATGTACAGTCGTGGCCAAAAGTTTTGAGAATTACATAAATATTGGAAATTGGAAAAGTTGCTGCTTAAGTTTTTATTATAGCAATTTGCATATACTCCAGAATGTTATGAAGAGTGATCAGATGAATTGCATAGTCCTTCTTTGCCATGAAAATTAACTTAATCCCGAAAAAAACTTTCCACTGCATTGTTAAGAAGGCTTCAGGGCGTCCAAGAAAGTCCAGCAAGCGCCAGGATCGTCTCCTAAAGAGGATTCAGCTGCGGGGTCGGAGTGCCACCAGTGCAGAGCTTGCTCAGGAATGGCAGCAGGCAGGTGTGAGCGCATCTGACGCACAGTGAGGCCAAGACTTTTGGAAGATGGCCTGGTGTCAAGAAGGGCAGCAAAGAAGCCACTTCTCTCCAAAAAAACATCAGGGACAGATTGATCTTCTGCTAAAAGTATGGCGAATGGACTGCTGAGGACTGGGGCAAAGTCATATTCTCCGATGAAGCCTCTTTCCGATTGTTTGGGGCATCTGGAAAAAGGCTTGTCTGGAGAAGAAAAGGTGAGCGCTACCATCAGTCCTGTGTCATGCCAACAGTAAAGCATCCTGAGACCATTCATGTGTGGGGTTGCTTCTCATCCAAGGGAGTGGGCTCACTTACACTTTTGACCAAAAACACAGCCATGAATAAAGAATGGTACCAACAACAGTTTGGTGAAGAACAATGCATTTTCCAGCACGATGGAGCACCGTGCCATAAGGCAAAAGTGATAACTAAGTGGCTCAGGGACCAAAATATTTGATATTTTGGGTCCATGGCCTGGAAACTCCCCAAATCTTAAAACTTGTGGTCAATCCTCAAGAGGCGGGTGGACAAACAAAAACCCACTAATTCTGACAAACTCCAAGAAGTGATTATGAAAGAATGGGTTGCTATCAGTCAGGATTTGACCCAGAAGTTGATTGAGAGCATGCCCAGTCGAATTGCAGAGGTCCTGAAAAAGAAGGGCCAACACTGCAAATACTGACTCTTTGCATATATGTCATGTAATTGTCGATAAAAGCCTTTGAAATGTATGAAGTGCCTGTAATTATATTTCAGTACATCACAGAAACAACTGAAACAAAGATCTAAAAGCAGTTTAGCAGCAAACTTTGTGAAAACTAATATTTGTGTCATTCTCAAAACTTTTGGCCACGACTGTAGGGTTTTCATGTTTCATGAGGATTTTTCTTCTATGTGCATGGCTATTTTACATTATTTTCACGTAGTTTACACTGAATAATCTCTCTTGACAACAGGAATATCATCAAATGAGCTGCTGAAAAGCCAACAGTTCCCTGTTTTCTCCTCATTCATTATGATGATGTCTGATCTTCTGTAAATTGGCACATTAAGCACATTTCATTGTGTGTCAACACACTGAGACAAACTACAGAATTAACACAAATAAAATCTATTACTGAACATTACTAACATACTCTATCTAATGGACTAACATGTCCATAAAAATTACATAATCAGAGATGTCAGAAAATATAATTTTATTTGCATCATTATACAGAGCATATGCAACTTTTATATTGCATTTATATAAATAATGCATTTATAAATCAGTTTAATTTGGTTGTTTCTTTGTCAATGTCTCAATGCACAGATATAAACATAAATGTTAATCTTGTGTACACAGAAACGAATCCAGTACAAACCTGTGACCTTAGTACTTATTTAATTTTTTCATTCATTCAGAAGAAAAACACAGATGCTTGATGCATTTTGGCAGTTTAGGAATAGAGGAAATCAAACAAATGTCTTATGTAATAAAAAGGCCAGAAACTCATTGAGGGAATTGTTTCATATACTGACAAAATGACTGGTTGTTGAGTTTTGTTAGGAATTTTTTTCAGGTTATTTGGGTGTTTCTTTGTCCATGTCTTAATGAATAGACAAAAAACATGAACGTAAGAATAGACAGAACAATCAATCTCACAATATTTACTTGAAATATTAAGTCTGTAGAAAACATGTGCTCACTCTGACACAGAACAATGCTTTTTAATATGACTCACTAGAGGCCCTAACCGAGAGAAACCCTTCCCACATTGAGTACAGTGGTACGGTTTTTCTCCAGTATGAACTCGCTCATGTGCTTTCAGGTTTCCAGACTGAATAAAACTCTTGTCACAATATGAGCACTTGTAAGGTTTTTCTCCAGTGTGAATTTTTTGGTGCAGTTTCAGATGGACAGCTCTAAAAAAGCTCTTCCCACACTCACAACACACATGATCTTTCACGTCATTGTGTATTTTCTGATGCTGTTTACAGTTAAACAACCTGGAAAAGCTCTTTCCACAGAAAGAACACGCATAAGGCTTTTCATCTGAATGAACTTTCTGGTGTTTTTTTAGATCTGATGATGAAATGAACTTGTTACCACACTGATCACAGCTAAATGGCTTTTCTCCAGAGTGAATGAGCAGATGATTTCTGAGACTTGATTTTGCAGTAAATCTCTTTCCACACTGTGAGCAGGTGGGCAGCTGTTTGGATTGTTTTCCTGTAGTTTCCTCTTCTTTCAGCTTTTGCTGTTTTACTTCAATCCAGTCTAGAATAAAAAAATAAATAAAGTGAACTGGAGCTTTGTTACATTAATGTTTCAGCAGTCAACAATGGAGAATCATGAATGGACACAAACCTATTTGTTCCTCAGTATCTTCATGTTTTATTCTGGATGGTTCTGGATCACTCATGTCTTTAATCTCCTCTTTAATAAACTCCATCTTTAACAGTTTTCAGATTTCAGCTGCTGCACCTGGAGTTTGTTCTTCTCTTGTAGGATGATGTGAATATTCACCAGTGTTTATAGGTCAGTTGTTGTGGGAGGGGCTTCACTGTAGGCTTCACTGATACTCAGACCCACAGGACCAGATCTGGAGAAATACATATTAGTTTGCTGTTCAAAATGCAAAATCATTTGATAGTCACATATTAGTAATATATAAAAAGAAACCATGTAACTATGACCGCTGCTTAAATATAATGAAAACAAAACGTTTTATAAACAGTGGCGTCACTCTCCACCCCATGCAATCTAAATCATTCCAAAACATTGACATTCGTTTGTGCTTGATTTGTCAAAATTTACATTGTAATTAACTTGGAACTACCTGTGCTTTAAAAGGTTTCCATGCATAGCTACCTGCCAACCAATCAGAAACCAGTATTTAAATTATTATTGAATAATGTGAAGTATTCAGCAATCGTAGAATGTATTCATTCTTTTTTATATTATATTAATGCTTTCTTTTATATATTGAATTACTGTCCAGCCCTAGCCACAAAATGGCATTTTTTTGGTTTTCAAAACATTTCATTTTGTATGATTTATAATCTGTTTTCCTCGTGGGGACCTAAAAATGTCCCTACAAAGTCAAAATATACTGGTGTTACTATGTTACTGTGCTTTAATGTTGCACAAATGTATCAATTATATAAACAACTTATATTGTTTGTTTGTTTTGGTGTGCTTTTGGAGGTCTCAAAGTGTCCTTTAAAAAATAAAAAAGTAAATGCATCTTAAAATAAGCTTGCAAAAAACAAAGTTTCACACAGAATCGCCCTTCAATCCTTAGGTTTTACTTTGCTGGATGCATTGTTAATTAGATGTAATTTCACTGCTGCTTATTTTTTAACTACAGCTATAAAAGCATACACTTTGTTACCTTAATGTTCTTCAGCAGTATATCATCAAAATCAAGAATGGACACCAACCTCTTTGTTCCTCTGTGTTTTTATGTATGTTCACAGTTCTGGATAACTGTGTGAAGACCAAATCTGCTGAGCAAAACATCAAACATAAGTCACTGAATTGATAGTCTTTATAATTAGAGCATTATTTGTATTAATTTAGCTTTAAAGGTTAACAAACTCTTGTATATAATTTACTCATATATTGGTTGAAAACCCAATCACATAGCCATAAAAAAACTAAAGCAAGCAAAAAAGGGAAAGAACACAAAATATAAATACACCTGATATCAGTTTGTTCCCATTAAACAATTTGAAGCACCAAACAATCAATTTGATTATTTAATGTTAATAAGTCAGAATACAGATTCCTCTGAAAACACAAAATATA